>NC_045743.1:17499641-17504685 GCF_008692095.1 Etheostoma spectabile | reverse complement strand
ACAATCAAGGCGGGTCCGCCTTCGCCAGAAGACGCCCCGAGGACCCACGCGACCCTCGCAGCCATCGTGGCGGTGCTTGCGCTGCAAAACCACCGGTACCAGTCAGCTAGGGCGGCACCTCTGCACAGGGTCGGGTACCGAAACCCGGTTCCACTATGGTCCTATGCAACCGGTACGAATCGGACCGGATTACAACGCAAATTCTGTTTCCACTGAATGTTTTCCCTTTGTTGCTCGAAAGCACGTAAAAATCTCTACTTCATTAATTGGGTCATTATTCAAATTTATAGCATTTGAAAAACAAACTGAAGTGTTTGAAATAGTATTGAGTAAAAGTTGACAATTCAGTCTGTGATTAGCCATCCAACATCCATTCCTTTAATTTTAGTCTCAATAATTCCTAATTTCTGCTTCCTAACTCAAACATTAGGATAATTTCCTATAAATGAGGTTATTGACCTTAAAATCCAAAAATAACTAAAACCAAAGTTAATGTTAGTTACGTAGTGTTGAAAAGTCAAAAAAGGGACAAACTTGGAAAAAAGGGACGGAAAAGAGCAAAAAAGTTAAAACCATTAATAAAAAGCGTCAATAAAAGGGGTTTGTCACCGCTTTTGTCTCTTATTTGTCATTTCTTCCGAGGTTTGGTTATGTCTTTTTAAAAAAAAAGCCATAAAATTCAATCAAACAAAACAAAACTCAGTGAAGTAATCATTAATTTTACTTGAAGAAACATTGTATGTAGGTGTTAACAGTGTGTGGTAGTGTTAACAATGCATGTGGTATGTTACCATTGTGTGTTATGAATGTTAACAGGGTGTATGTGTTAACATTGTATGTTAGTGTTAACATTGGGTGCTCATGGCTGGAGGTCTGTGTGAGGAGTGGTGTTTGGTCCGAACATGTGCGGGTGGTTGGTCCGTGATGTGTATTGCTGGTTGTGTCGGGAGGTTCGACGGTGTTTGTTGTTGAGTTTTGTTTTGTTGGTGGTTTCGGTGTTGCGTTATTGTGTTAACATTGTGTGTGAGTGTTAACTATGGTATGTGTTACATTGTGTGTTATGTGTTAAACATGTATGTTATGTGTTAACATGTGTGGTTATGTGTGAACATTGTGTGTTATGTGTAACAGTGGTAGTGTGTAACATGTGTGTATGTGTTAACATGTGTATGCTATGTGTTCACATTGTGTGTTATGTGTAACATTGTATGTTAGTGTTAACATTGTGTGTTATGTGTTAACATTGTGGTTATGTTTAACATTGTGTGTTATGTGTTAACATTGTGTGTTATGTGTTAACATTGGTGTTATGTGTTAAATTGTGTGTAGTGTTAACATTGTATGTATGTGTAACATTGTTGCTATGTGTAACAGTGTATGGCATTGAACTTGTGGTTATGTGGTTAAACATTGTGTGTTATGTGTAACAGTGTGTGTATGTGAACATTGTATGTATGGTGTTAAATTGTATGTTATGTGTTAACAAGCATTGCTATGTGTTAACAATGCATGCTATGTGTTAACATTGTGTGTGATGTGTAACATTGTGTGTTATGGTACAATTGTATGTTATGTGTTAAATTGTGTTATGTGTAACATTGTGTGTAGTGTGTTAACATGTGTTATGTGTAACATTGTTATGTTATGTGTTAACAATGCATGCTATGTGTTAACATTGTGTGTATGTGTTAACATGTGTGTTATGTGTTAACATTGTGTGCTATGTGTAACATTGTTGTTATGTGTTAACATTGTATTATGTGTAACAATGCATGCTAGTGTTAACATGTGTGTCGTGTTAACATGTGTATGTTATGTGTTAATTGTATGTTGTGTGTACCATTGTATGCTATAGTCATGTTAACATTGTGTGTATGTGTTAACATTGTGTGTATTGTGTAACATTGTGTGCTATGTGTTAACCTGGTGCTATGGTTACATTGTGTGTTATAGTGTTAACATGTGGTGTATGTGTTAAACATTGTGGTCTATGTGTTAACATTGTGTGTATGTGTTGAACATTGTGTGTAGTGTCAATGTTAACACATAACACACAATGTTAACACATAGCATGCATTGTTAACACATAACACACAATGTTAACACATAACATACAATGTTCTTCAAGTAAAATTAATGATTACTTTCACTGAGTTTTGTTTGTTTGATTGAATTTTATGGCATTTTTTTTTAAAAAGAAATAACCAAAACCTCGGAAGAAATGACAAAATAAGAGACAAAAAGCGGTGAAAACCCCCTTTTATTGACGCTTTTTATTAATGGTTTTAACTTTTTCTTACATTTCCGTCCCTTTTTTTCCAATGTTTGTCCCTTTTTTTGACTTTTTCAACACTACGTAACTAACTCATTAACTTTGGTTTTAGTTATTTTTGGATTTTAAGGTCAATAAACCTCATTTATAGGAAATTATACCTAATGTTTGAGTTAGAAAAGCAGAAATTAGGAATTATTGAGACTAAAATTAAAGGAATGGATGTTGATGGATAATCACAGACTGGAATATGTCAACTTTTACTCAATACTATTTCAACAACACTTCAGTTTGTTTTTCAAATGCTATAAAATTGAATAAGACCCAAAATTAATGAAAGTAGAGATTTTTACGTCCGTTTCAGAGCAACAAAGGGAAAACATTTCAGTGGAACCGACATTTGCGTTGTAATCCGGTCCGATTCGTACCGGTTGCATAGGAACCATAGTGGAACCGGGTTTCGGTACCCGACCCTGTGCAGAGGTGCGCCCTAGCTGACTGGTACCGGTGGTTTTGCAGCGCAGACCTGCCGTGCTGAGGGGCGTGGGTCTCGGGGCGTGTCTGGAGAAATGGACCGCTGATTATCTTGGACAGAGAGGGGGAGACAAGGAGGTGAAGATCCACGTATCCACGGTACCACAGATGGACTTCCTCCACAAAAACTTTGTTTACAAGTGAGCACACGCGCGCACACACACACACACACACACGCACACGTCTTGTATCAGACTGCGTGTACAAAAATGTAGGAGCATACTGACGTGATATGACACACACTGACACACACACACGTCCCATTTCATACTGCGTGCACAAAAATGTAGGAGCACACTGATGTGACGACACACACACACACACACACGTCTTGTTTCATACTGCGTGTACAAAAATGTAGGAGCACACTGATGTGACGACACACACACACACACACACTCTCACACACACACACACACACGTCTTGTTTCATACTGCGTGTACAAAAATGTAGGAGCACACTGACGTGGCGTGATATGATACACACACACACACAAACACATACACACGTGCACACACGTCTTGTTTCATACTGCGTGTACAAAAATGTAGTATTTGTTCAACATAAAAACACACACTGAGCATGCGCAGCTTACAAATCATGACGTGCATCAATTGACCAACAGAAAATCTCATATAAGTGATGCTTTCATCTTAAATCATGTATTATATTCAATGTTAATATTATAACACACACACACACACACACACACACACACACACACACACACACTTCTCAGCTGCACCTCTGTATTCACAGGACTCTGCCATTCAAGGAATTTGTGAAAAGAGCATCTGAAAAAAAACACACAGACTTCTTCCTGTGTGAGGTAAGGGTCCAAAAAAATCCGGATATGGTAAACACGTGTTATATCCCTTAATGACACATGCTCCTTGGTCTTATTTTAGGACGAGAGCTATTATCTCCGATCGCTGGGAGAGGACGTACGAAAGGTATTAGACTCAACGTGATGAAATCTGTGACGACATAACATTTGTACCTAACAGACTCTGCTGCTGTTGAGACGTTAATTTGTATTTATACAGCAAACATGTTTTCAATCAGACTTTAAGTGTGAACCTGGTCTATAAATGTCTCTCTCAGGAACCGGCTGATCTGAGACAGCAGTTCCCAGACTTGGCCCAGGACTTTCACATCCCTCGGTTCTTTGAACCGGCTCAGTTTTTCTCCAGCGTCTTCCGCATCAGCTCCTGTGGTCTGCAGCTGTGGACTCACTACGACGTAAGCCTCCTGCATTTAGTCTAATCGACTAATTATTAGTTTAATTGGCTTAGTTCTCTTTTTATGTGTCGCCTCGCTGATTGGACACTGACCTCCAAATGCTTTAGTTTGACCTCTCACAGGAAATAGAGTTGGATTTCTGTGATCTAGGCTCAGTAAGATCTCCCTCTTCATTCCTTCAGGTGATGGACAACCTGCTGGCTCAGGTGACCGGGACGAAGAGAGTGGCTCTCTACAGCCCCCAGGATGCATTGCACCTCTACCTGTCAGGTGAGTGGCCACAGAAAGATGTTTGTTTGAATGCTTAAAATCTAGCTCCTGTATCAGCTTGGTCCACTTTCATATTGAATCAATTATCGATGAAACCTGACTGATTGAACGTGTTTTTCTGCGAGTGTGCTTTTAATAGCTTGGTATAATGTCATAATGCATCTTTTAATTTAAATTCAACCAATCAGGTGATAAGTCAGAGGTCCTGGACATCGACTCCCCAGACCTGGATCGGTTTCCTGAGTTTGTGAAGGCAACGAGATACGAGTGTGTGCTGGAGCCTGGAGATCTGCTCTTCATCCCCGGTAACGCAAACTAACAAACAATTAACTAATATTCCTCCATACGGTCACACTAGCTCTTCTGTATGTAACTCTCACTCTGAGTCTGGATGGATGATGAATAGGAACCTTATTTATTTAGTTATTTTAGTTCCAGTACAGTTTGGAAAAAAATAGACAGCAGCAAAACTCAATAACTCGTTTAATGATAAATGGGATGGAAAGCAAAGATTTTAGAAGAATAAAAAAGGAATTGTTCTCATTAAACTCTTCATATTATTCTGGTATAGAGGCTGATTATTGGTTTGATAAAATCAAGAATGCTGTCCCGTGCGTTGATGATCCCTTTAACCCTCGTGTCGTCTTCCTGTTGACCATGAACGTGTCCTTCCAGGTCAAAATTGAAAATTAATATTTGTTTTTGTCGCTTTTTCTGATTTATTT
>NC_045743.1:17499541-17499631 GCF_008692095.1 Etheostoma spectabile | reverse complement strand
CCAGCTTTTGGTGCTTTTTAAAAAAAAACTTGAGGTTTAATAACAAGTTTTATACTTCTTCTTGGAATTCATGGTCAACAAACCTCATTT
>NC_045743.1:17499428-17499531 GCF_008692095.1 Etheostoma spectabile | reverse complement strand
ATTATATATACGTTTTTAGTTAAAAAGGCAGAAATGATGAATATTTTTGGCTACCAGTTAAGATCAGAGGATGTTGAGTGGATCTCAGATGGGTAGATGTCAA
>NC_045743.1:17498728-17499418 GCF_008692095.1 Etheostoma spectabile | reverse complement strand
GGATACTGGTTTGAAACCATTAAAAAAAATAATTAAAATGCTAAAAGACTAAATAAAACACCCAACAAAGTCAATGAAAGTCATCATTAATAAAAAATTTGTTTGTTTGTTTTGACCCAGGAGAACAACACAAGGGTTAATATTAAAAACACATCAAGCAGTTACCTGCTCTACATACTGTACATATTAATGATTCCACTGAGTTTCAGGAACTGGTTCTTATATATTAAGGATTTGACATGGTCCCGTGTCCCTGTTGTCCTCAGCCCTGTGGTTCCATAACACCCTGGCCCTGCAGTTCGGCGTGGGGGTGAATGTGTTCTGGCGCCATCTGCCGGCCGCCAGCTACGACAGGAAGGACCCGTACGGGAATAAAGACCCTGTGGCCGCCACCCGAGCCCTGCAGGCCCTGGAGAGAGCCCTGCACACCCTGGATGAGCTCCCAGACGAGTATCGGGACTTCTACGGGCGGCGGATGATACAGCGGATTCAAAAAAGGACATATTGGGACAATGTCCCGAACACAACTACACAGGACATTACCCAGCAGTTAGCCTCACATAGCCAGACCTTCCTCCACAGCGAAGGAGGGTCTGGCTAGTCCACGTGGTCCTGGATAGGAGAAAAACCTGCTCTGGTTTATCCGCATTTCTTTAACCCTCATGTTGTCCTATATCAATGTTCTTTTTA
>NC_045743.1:17498648-17498718 GCF_008692095.1 Etheostoma spectabile | reverse complement strand
ATAACATGATTGATTCCAACGCTCTTTGCCAAGTACACAACTGTTTTTGAAATAGTATTGAGTAAAAGTT
>NC_045743.1:17497293-17498638 GCF_008692095.1 Etheostoma spectabile | reverse complement strand
AGTCTGTGATTATCATCAACATCCATTCTCCCCCCCCCACTTTTCAATTATTATTTGAATGGGCATACATTAAACTAATTAAAAAGAGCAAACCTAACGTACATTCTGGTTACAGGTTTCCTTTATTTGTATCAATCATCTAGTAATAAGAATCCTGACAGATTTAAACATCTTGCTAGAACACAAAAATAGTCATTTAAATATTTTTCAGGGTTATATTTCAGTCCTCTGTAGGTCACAGTGGCAGGAATGTGCAGCTGTATTAACAAATGGTCTGACTGTCAGGAAATTGGAAACAACCCCAGATATCAACACAATCTCAGCTCCACGTCTCCTCACTTACCGCCTGTTCCAGAGCTTTCCCAACAGCTGTCTCCAAAGGTGGAGGAGGAACTGTCACGCATAGCCTCCAACATGGCCCTGATGGAGGAAACACATGCTACACAGGGGGTGGGGGGGTGAAAAGATTCATAACACCAGGACTTAATGCACATGTGCAGTTACCAATATGGCTTAAACTTTTATTGCACAAAGATTACAGTTCTTTGTTTCCTTACAGACATTTGAAAGCTTTGTAAACAGTGCAGCAGCGTCTCCCCAGTGTGTTCAGTGTGTCCCGCTAACACCGCTCTCACTTCCTCTTGTCCCGTTTCCTCAAGAAGTCTCAGCAATTACGTGTGTGTGAGCACGAGAGCCAACCAGTGACCGACTATATGAAGCAGGAAGGAGCTCAGAGATATGATTGGATGATAGAAGAAGGGTGGTTACACGCTGTGAGCCGAGCTGATCGACATTCAATAACCTGCATCAGGCTGCAGGCGACATAAAGAAAGCTGGTGACATTTGGACCGTGATGATTATGTTGCGTTTGTGGCTGCTCTGTAAAAACAACAACCCAGAGCAACCATCTTTGTCTTCACACCGGTCTTGTTTAGTTTTTTTTTTCCACAAGTGACAAACACTCAAACATTTACATCTTTAAAAATAGTTTGGCTTTGGATGCAAAGGAGGAAAATACACTTAAATTTGCCCGTTCATTCACAACACACACACAGACCCACACAGACACACACACAGCACGCCTGTCTTCTCTGCAGGTTGAGTCTTGGTACTGTCCCCTGCGCTGGGATCGGCCTTTTCTTGGATGTCTCTGTACTCTGAGCGATCAAGACAATAATCTCTTGAATCTTGGTGCGAGGCAGCAGCAGCAGGAGGAGTCTCGCTACACAGGAAGACAGAGGACGCCGTCCCGTCCCTGGACTCTCCCTCTGTCCCATTCCACCTTTAGCAGAGCAGTGCAAAAGTTCAACCAAAGTCAAGAGGTGCACAAACACCCCCCCCCCCC
>NC_045743.1:17495026-17497283 GCF_008692095.1 Etheostoma spectabile | reverse complement strand
CCCCTTCATGTACTTTCTGGGTGTGTGCATAACGCTACGAAGAACTCTCAGCAGACAGAAAACAGACGAAGAAATGGCACGTTGCTTGTTGGTGTTCTCTATTCTGTGGAGACAACTGTTTGTTTTTTTTGTTCTTTTTCTTAAGGTTGCTATCAGGCAGATAGAAGAGAAATCCTAAATCTTTTTTTCTTTTCCCCCCTCCAAGAGAAGAGCCAGTTTTGAGAAGGTGGAGTTGATGTGTGAGGCCGTTTCTACGGAGTCTGTGCCATGCCACGACTGGTCTTCATCTTGTCCAGTCTTTTAGAAAGGTGGCTGTTGTTGGACTCTAGTTCATCGACCTTGTCCAGTGCGGAGCGTAACTGTTGAGTCAAACAGAAAGAGAGAACACGTTGCAATTAAACCGGTTCGACGGGCTAGCTTGTTAGCAGATGAACAGCGCTCTACCTCTCTCTGGAGTTTGCGTTTCTCTGCCTTCAGCTCGTCCTCCACCTTCTCAGCGTTCTCCGCTGCAGACTTGTAGCGCGCCACCTGACCCTCCAGTCTGGTCACCTGGAAACCAAAAATATATAAAAACGTCTTAGGGGAGAGTATTCATGGTTTAAAAAGGTATGCTATGGATTCTTCTCAGCTTACATTTTGTTCCAAAGCTGTGACTTCTTGCTCTGCTTTCACCAGTTTGAACTTGAAGTCACTTATTTGCCGGTTTGAATCTCCTGGAAAAGACCAAGCAGAAGTAAAACACTCTTCAGTTGTCGGGGACTCGGAAACAGCAAACTGCAGCTACTGCTCTGTTTTCATGCACATGGTTACATACTCTGCAGTTCTATAATGTTTGGATCTTTGCCGTTTTCAAGTATTTCACCATCTGGGCTTGAACTGGTCTCTGTGCCGTTCTTCTGGGTCTTCTGATCCAGCTGGGACTTGAGCTTCTTCACCTGGAATTGGAGCAACAACACATCAGCTGAGGAACGACACACTCACCTACAACTTTAACGCACTCCTTAGTCTCCGTGAGGAACGTCTGACCGCTCACATTCACAAGTTCTCAGTTGGTTCTCAGTTTGTGTGCATGTTAAACTGTAATGTTGGTCATTTTCCCCATTTCTGTAAGTCAATGAAAGCATATCACATGATGTCATGATAGAATATATTGCAATTATCTTTTAGAAAGGGAAAATGCATTGTTCTACGTTTTTCTTATTGTCGACAAATCCAATGAAAATCCCATCTCGATACTTTCGGGGTCCCTGATGCTTCCTGTGGCACAATGGTTCCTACTGCGGGCATTCATATTTACACACAGCACACACATATATGGGTTCTTTAAAAAGAAGGCTGGCATTTCCTGAAGCAGCTGGTTATTGTAGTTTTTAGCTAACGTTGCTCAAACAGGAATAAATCCCATTGGTTGGGGACAATTTTCAGCTGTGGATTAATACACATTTGGTGTTGTAGTGAGTATTTACAGCAGCAGGACGGTGTGTGTGAGTCTAAAGAAGCAACTGTGTGTGTGTGTTCATGGTGAAGGAAAATGTCAGCCAGTACTACAGTGTGTCTTACTGATGTGTTTAACACTATAGCACAGTGGAACTAGATGTGCTAGATTTGGGTTGTTTCATGGGATTTGTTGACAATTAGAACATTTACTGCTTTTTCTCTTAAACCCATTTAAAAGAACTTTGCAACTTTCATTCTTAACACCTATTGGCACCTCTATTTTTAACTAGTAATGGGACAAACACATCATCAACCAGTCGCTATGACTGTAACATAGTGTAGTCTGTCTGTTAGAAGTAACAACTCCTCTGGGTGTAGGTGAGCTCTCCTTTGACTTGACT
The DNA here is from genome assembly GCF_008692095.1 of Etheostoma spectabile. Taxonomy (NCBI): domain Eukaryota; kingdom Metazoa; phylum Chordata; class Actinopteri; order Perciformes; family Percidae; genus Etheostoma; species Etheostoma spectabile. Next base: position 17,495,445 of record NC_045743.1, on the reverse strand, counting down.
ATTTTGCTTCTGATTTAAATTTTCCCGGAGAGACTAGAGTTTATTCAGGAGTTACCGTTACCAACAGTCTCATCATCGGCTCAGATCCCGGACCCACCTGCTCGATCATTTTCTCCCGCTCATCCACCAGTTTCCTCAGGCGGATCTCTACAAGATAAAACACGTGTTAGAGAAGCCATTTGACCTGAGTCTTGGTCACAGTTCATTCATTCAAATTGATCGGCATGCATCACAAAGCCATGATACAACACTATTATAGACAATAATCATAATTGCTATCTTCAAAATAATAACAAGTCAACATACCAGGGGTGGAAGGAGCCAAGGAGATGGTGGGAGAGGGGCTGGGTCAGGGTGGGAGGTTGATGCATGCAACAGAGTAGGCATCCATGGGGGGGGTGATGGAGCGAGTGTGGGGG
>NC_045743.1:17486779-17495016 GCF_008692095.1 Etheostoma spectabile | reverse complement strand
GGGGGGATGTTAGCATGCACACAGTACTGTGGAGAAGAGGGTCAATGCAAGAGCACACACCAGCTGGGCTACATCCACACAATGAGATATAATAAGACATCTGTGAAGGTGCTGAAGGAAAATAATGGGAATAAAACCTCCTGCCAAGCTATGACACACTGAGTTTCATCATGTAATTTAAGGATATTCCCTAAAAGAAAATGCATTTCAATCAACATTTTAAATTGGTAACAGCAGGGTGTTTATTGGCATTTCAGTGTGGACACACCACGTTCATCTTTTCCATTAGGTGCAACAAAAAGCAAACATACAAACATGGAACTGGTTTTGTTTAAGTCAAACAACAACTGTATTAATCCCAGATAATAGAACAGGGTCTCCAAATACATTTTTAATTTTAACCATCAACATTACAGCTAGAACATGTCAAAATTGGTCTTAGGCCTTGTCCACATGTACACAGGTTTTTAATTTTTTTTAAACATAGCCTTTTCTTTTTGTTTTCATCCGTGTGCATCAGTATCTTCGTTCTGTGGTGTCACACATGCGGCAACACTTCACACAATGGCAGACAACGCCTAACTAGAGCTGCTCTTACATTGCTAACAGGACTTTTACATGCTTACAAATAAACACAGTTACAATCCACTATACTGAGAAACAGGCGTTGGTGCAGCCTCACAGTAATAGCTTTTTGAGGCCTCTGATTGGCCGACATGGCTGTAGGTTTAGGGTCATATTGCTTCCATTTAGTTTGACTTTCTCATGACAGCCCTTCAGCTGTTTGTGCGTTTTCATTTGGACAGAAATCTATTTTTTTAAGTGCTTGTGTGGACGGGATACAGAAAATCCCTGTTTTTCTGTGGACTGGGTCTTAAAGAGAATTACCAATTAATACCGGTTTATTATTTTGAACCTATGAAATTAATGAATCAATGACATCCTGGAATTGTAGCATGAGAAAAATGCGTGATACAGGTGCAGAGCAATATTACCCATGACACATAACAAGCAGCATGATCAATGTGCATCAACAACAAAATAATATTACCTGATATAGCAAGTGCATTATTGGCCAATAGAAAAAAAATCTACCAAGCAGTTAACATCCTTATCCTGAAACTTTATGTTTGGACCTTAGACTGTTGGCTGGATTTAATTCAAATAATATACAAAGTTACACCAATATCCATTTGGGACAGAATCAAAGTGGTTCTGCACATTTATTTGACCCCTTAGCTAAGCGAAGACTAGCAGAGAGCAGATCTAATAATCTATATCTATACTATACACCATCTATAAGCTAAGACATCTTGCACTCCTCCTTGCCCTTGCCTTTACCTTTCTTGCTGTTTTTCTTCCCATCTTTCCCTGTGTGGTGTGGCTCTTTGTTGCTGGCCACTTGCTCTACATGCTTTGGTACTTCCAACTCATGCTTAACGGCATCTAACCCTTCCTCTATGGACAGAGACATCGCCTGGTTAATGTCCTCTCCAACATTCAAACCCTTTCCTTCCTCTATAATGTGCCTGGGCTCATCTTTTACACCTGCTTCTTCCCCAGACATAGGTTTAGGCGTTTCACACACATCTTCCACATGTTCCCCCTTTTCAGAGGTGTTGTCCTCATGAGCCAAAGACTTTTGGTGTTCTTGAGACCTAGTTTCTAGTTTATCTACCTCGTTACCGCCATCCACCGTACACGTCTCATCATTTCTTTCTTTTGATTTTTCATTTGACTCCGTTTGACTTTGGACTGAAACTCCATTGCTGCTTTCATCCGACGTGACGTCCACTCCCTCCTCCACTTCTTCCTGTTCCAGAGTTTTGGGGACACTTGTCGCTATAGCCACCTCGACATCCATGTCATCAAAATCAAAAGACAGGCCTTCGTCATCTTCAAAGGTGTCTTCATCCCTCCCCTGCAGGGCAGGTTGAGATGAATCATTATCCTCAGACTGGTCTTTGCTGGGTCCAGGCAGGCGCGGTGTCTCACTCTGTTGATCATTTTGACTGTTTTCATGCGTTTCAGGATCTTCTGCAACAGCTGATTCTTCAGTACTGTGGTTCTGCTCGAGTGTGGACCCAATTTCAGAAGCTTCTGTTGGAAAGGCTGGTGTATTTAACATGTCAATGGTATTGATCTCTTCTGATTTAGTGGCCACAAACTGACACTCACACTGTAACGTCTGGCTTTCTACATCATCTAATAGGTCAGCCTGCGCTACAGTCTGCAAAGGACTCTTTACAGGGTCATGTGACTCAGTGTTTTCTGTTAGGGATGCACTGTCACAACTGTCACGTTTTACATCTGGCTCGATTAAACCTTCAGCTTCCCTCAAACTTTCATTTAGCTCCTCCTTTTCGGCTCTGGCTGAAGAAATGACAATGGGAACCACACTGGGAGAAAAGGATTCTCGTTCATTCTCTGTTCCTGACTCATCATGGTCTTTGGCTGTCTCAGTGGTCTCCTTGGGACCCCCCTCAGAAACCTTGATGGGAGCGCCATCGCTGCCTGAGGGCACAGCTGCCGACAGGTCTGAGCCAGACAAGCTAATGAGAGTGTCGGTGAAGCCATCGGTAGAAGACAGGGACACATCCATGTTCTCCTTACTCTCAGCTAGGTTGGTGGATTCAGATTCAACAGCAGCAGTATCACCACTGCTTAAAGCAGGCAATTCAGCTTTAGTGTTTTTCTTACCACTTGTTTCAAAGGTGTTTTCTGGGTTGTTGGTTGAGCATTTAGATTTCATCTCATCAATAGGTCCAACTTCATCCTCTGCACTATTAATATTTTCTAACTCAGTATGGATGGCATCGTCATTAGATGAGATGTTCGTTTCACTTTTAGAATCATCTATACAGAAAGTGCACTCTTTCTCAAGATCATTGGAACTGTCTGCACCTTTGGCGTTGTCAATAAGATCGTAAGTACTGAGGTCGATCTCTGGAACAGGACTTGTTATAGACCCCACTTCTACTTTCTCCAATTCAAAAGTCTGCTTCTCGTCTTGCTTATCCTGTCTAAGATCTGCTCTGGTTTCCTTGAGAGTTTTAACTTGAGAAAAGGTTTCAATGGCTGCCACTGCCTCTGCTGTTTCAACTTCCAGACCTTGTTCCTTGTCATGCTCATCTGCAGCATGATCTATCCTTGCTTCTTTGACAGTTTCATTGGGAGAAAACGTTTCAGAGAGTTTCACGTCTTTTACTCCATCTACCTCCTCAGTTTCTTGCAGGTGCTGCTCATTCTCAACTTGATCCACCCTTGATTCCTTATGGGTTTCAGTAACAGAACCATCAACTTCCGGTTCTGTCGTTGGCCCTTTCTCTCTTGCAGCTGATTCAACGTCTACTTCAGTTTTGTCCTTTTCTTTATCGGTTACATCTTTTTGTTGGTTCTTATCCTCGTGAGTTCCTCCTTTCTTTTTGGATTTCCTCTTCCTTTTCTTCTTTTTCCCTGAAGCAGCAGTACACTGAGGCTGAGTTTTACCTGATACTTCCTCTGCCTCGTCGTTTTCTGCTTCTTCTGCATTATCAGGCTTTGGTTGAGGTTCGGTGTTCTCTACAGCTTGGATGGACTCGTCCGGTAAACTTTCCGTCATAACAATTCTTTGCTGATGACATGGTTCTGTATTTCTCAAGTGACTTTCCTCAACAACTTCCTGTTTGTTTTCTCGCTCTTCAAAAAGGTTGTTAGATGACTCTCTAATGTCATCACTCTTGGTGTCAACACTACAGCTTTTGGTTTCTGTCTCCCCTACATCTCCCCCTGCAGGCCTTTCTTTCTGTGGAATATTTTTCTCAGAACTTGTTACAATCCCTTGAAGCCCAGGGCTGCAAATGATTATATCTTTGGCCTCTGTGATTGATTGGTCATTAATGTCAACATTTGAGTTCTTGCTAAGGCAACGTTCTACAACATTGTCTTCTTCTGTGGCAGTCTTCTTGTCTTCTTCTAAGCATGTGTGTTGTTCTTGCGTTGGCTGTTCTTCGCTGGATGTTTCCAGGGTGGAAACACCAGATACATTACAGGGAGTATCAGAGCTCGAGCACTTCTCTTTGGCTTCCTCAAACACTTCTTGATGCTGCTCTGGATCCACCTCTTCCTCTCTGCTACTTCTCAACTGAGTCTCCTCTGTGTTGCCTGAGAGATCATGGAGAATATACGTGATAGAGGGACAGAAAATGTTGACTTAGGACATCATTTTCAAAATGTAATTTTCTTGAGGAAGGGCATCAGCAGAAGTCAAGGTAAGGAAAAACACCCGATTGATTCAGTGGCCAGGAAGAAAAGCACAGAGCCAAGATGACCAAGAGAAGCACGAGAAGAACAAGAGGAAGGAAGGCATGGGAAACACCAACATAAAATTATTGATCCCCAGCACATCAATGCAATAACAAAAGAAGTCTAAAGCCGGCAGCTTAAAGGAAGGCCTGGTTCTACGAGGGTGCATGCACCTTCAGTGTCATATTTTGCACCCCTATTTTGCAGTTTAAATTTGAATAAATAATATAATAAATAGTTAACAAAAGATTTCACTGACTGCAACACTATTCATATTATGGACCAATGTTCAGTTAGTGTGAATTGACCTAGCCAGATTTTCTTTTTTAATAATACGAGGAGTGATACAATTCACCTTTTTCCAGCTATAGGCTTGTAAAGCTAAGGTTTAATGTTATCCTAAGCTATCTTTGGCCAAGAAAAAGACCCAAAGATGCAAAGACTGAGTTAACTTGATACCACTAGCTTGGTATGTGTTGAATGTTTAGAATATCGACTCACCTGTTCATGTCTTCTCAAGTATCAGACTGGTATTCACATGTATGTGAAAAATGTCTCAACAAAAGCAAACTAGTAGCTTATAAGTTATGCTATTAAAGCCAGAAGTAATGCTTGTAGGCTATAATGTGGTCTACTAAAGTAGTCATAGTGAGTAAAAATGTGATCTGAGATGGACATTGCAAAACGTGTAATGTATATCTGGAATTGTTCATAAGCTACTGTATATATGTGATATCGTTGAATTGACTCAGAGCAGATTTTAACTATTTTTTAAGAGAGAAAGGACACTGGATAAATGCTGGAATGTAATTGTAAGAAATATGTTGTTAAGGAACGACTGCAAATAAACCGTTACTACGAAGGAACAAGAAACAACATGCTGTCTTCTCTTATTAAGGTGTACAACTTTCTCCTACTGTACGGCATGACCTGTTCATATAGGAGCACCCTCGGGACCCGTAACACCTACGCTGTTTTCATTGATGTTGACGGCAGGCAGAGTAGCAACTGGTGCTCCCCAACTCATTTCAGATGCACACTAAAGCAAGTAATGTTGCTCTGGAACCGGGCTTGCTCTTCAGATACGCATTACAGTGCAACGAATGCCTGCACAAAGAACTCTGAAATGTCCTGTACCATCAACCCTGTAGAGACCTGGCAGCATTTACACACACACTACACAACCTGCATTAACAAAGCAAGTGACTAAGAACGAATATGCATTTGCTGAAATGAGGAAAAAAGGTGCAATAGAAACAAATTAAAAGCCAAAACATTAATAATGAAGACAAAGCGAGGTGTTGCTGAGACTGTGAGTGGAATCTTTAGTTCTTACAGAAAAGCAAGAGTGCAGATAGATGCTGCTTAAAGGATAAGGGAGCATCAGTCTATATTTTTCTTGTTGTCAACAAATTCCATAAGATTATAAATAACTAAATACAATGGACGTGCGCTCCTTACATTTTTTCATTTTTTGTTTCCCGTCATAACCTTTTCTGGGAATCGGGAAATAGTCGTGATCAGATTTTCTGGGAATCCAGTCCCCCGGGATTAAACCCTGGTAGTAACCTAATCTTCCAGCACATAGAGTTTGTCCACAGGTTGGTAGGTAGTTTTGAGCACTTTAAAAAAGTACTTCTTATCAACGTTTGCTTAAAAGTTAAGATTGAAAGCTCCAGAACAAGTTTTGAACTTGGGGTGAGATTTTTTCATCATTTTGTGCTTCTAAACTCAAGAATGAACTCAGTCTCAAGAAAAATATAGAATATTACCAGACTCATCCTTTAAGGTATTTGCAAATCAGAGTTTAGCACCACTTGACCTTCCAGGAGCACAACACTGGGAACGGAAGAATTCATTCCAAAATCAGCATAAACCGTTCAAAAAACTCGGCTATCAATAGTGCAAAATTACTTGCATACAGTACAGGCCAAAGGTTTGGACACACCTTCTCATTCAATGCATTTCTTTTATTTTTATGACTATTTCCATTGTAGATTATTACTGAAGGCATCAAAACTATGAATGAACACATGTGGAATTATGTATTTAACAAAAAAGTGTGAAATAACTGAAAATATGTCTTATATTCTAGTTAACAAAAACAGTGTAAATAGTCATGAAAATAAACCCATTGAATGAGAAGGTGTGTCCAAACCTTTGGCCTGTACTGTATATGTAATATATATATATATATATATATATATATATATATATATATATATATATATATATATATATATATATATATATATATATATATAAAAACATTTTGGAACGAATGTCTTCAGACAGTTTTATGCCAAGCCATGCAGAAAGATGTTTTTAATTTTACCCAGCATGCTGTTCCCCTCCACAGGGGGAGTGTTTGAGTCCTGGGCCGGGGGGGAAGCAGTGTCTGCACCAGGGGACCCGTCCACGTCCACCTCACCAACCTCTCCGTTGACGTTCAGATCAGGACCCAATACTATTCCATGTTTCTAGAAAAATCAAAAATCAAACATTAGCTCCATAGATTACACACCTCGAAAATAAGTTTCAATCAACATTAGATAGGTAGATAGATAAATAGATAGATAGATAGATAGATAGATAGATAGATATGTAGATAGATAGATGGATACGTAGATAGATACGTAGATATATATATAGATAGATAGATAGATAGATAGATAGATGGATACGTAGATAGATACGTAGATATGTAGATATACAGTATATATATATATAGATAGATAGATACGTAGATATATATATAGATAGATAGATAGATAGATAGATAGATAGATAGATACGTAGATATGTAGATAGATAGATGGATAGATAGAACCTTTAGTTACCCTGAGAACAATATTAAAAACTTTATTTTTCACACTTCAGAGTTTTAAAGTTGCTACACAAAACTTGACACATCAGGCTGAAATAAGCATCCTTCCACTGACTGAGTACCTTCAAAATGTCTCTGAGCTGCACCACCTCTTCTCTGAGCTCATCTCGCTCGATTCGGATCGCGTCTGTGTATTCCTTCTGTCGCTCTAAGGCCTGAGCAGAGCCCCCAAGTGGCAGAGCACAAAAGAAAGGGGAAAGCGTACAAGAAGTGTGAAGAAATGGAAGTAAAAAGCTGGTGTTCAGTTCATGCAAAGGAGATACTGAATTAAGCAAAAGCTGAATGTGATTAACTTAAAGAAACACAAAACCGCGGGACCAGGGCTCAGAGGCCGTACCCCAATCTTTTTATCCTTCCACTCCACCGTCTCCTGCAGGTCGGAGATTTCTCTAACCAAACCTTCCTGCTTGATACGCAGCTGACGGATGTCCTAAACAGCAGGGAAAAGAAATCAAGTCTGAGATGAAGAGAAAGAAAGCAAAAACAGTGCATGCATATATGCAGTTTGTGAAAAAAGAAAGCTGTGAAAGGTGTCCCCCACATGCTGCTGTCCTACGGGACAAACTGCGACATTCTCTCTTCTTAATGTCTGTCTTTTAAACCAACGGTGGGCTTCATTTCTGCAACTCCCAGTCTTAGTGAAATAAAACTGGAGGACAGATACTCACGTTGAGCAGCTCTTCACTTTGTTTTAGCGTCTCTTTCATTTCATTGAACTGGAACTGGAGCACGGAGTGGGCGTGTTTCTCTCGCTCATACTCCTGTGAGGAACAACAGACATCTTGACAACCAATAACCCCTTTGTTTTCATTATGAACATATCTCCAAAAACATTTAAAAAAACATTACAGGAAAGTCTTAAGTGAAGTGGGTTAGTTCCAGGGTGCTAGCATGGTTTTAAACTGTCCTGGCGTTGACCAAGGAGAGGTATTCTACAATTTATAGATTTACTTTCTACTGTAAAACAAACAATGTACAGTATGTCTTGGTTCTATAACACTCTCTGTTCAACAGTCTCTTGACTGTGTGTCTTGACTGTGTGTGTGTGTGTGTGTGTGTGTGTCAG
>NC_045743.1:17479409-17486769 GCF_008692095.1 Etheostoma spectabile | reverse complement strand
GTTACTATGCTGATTTCCTCAGAGTAGGATCTAGATATTAGTTTTCAATGTTTTCTATCTGCAGTTGCTTCCCCTAGCGTGAACACGTTAAGTCTGATAGACTCCATGGTTACATGTCTGAAGAAATAAAACTTGAGGAGAGAAAGAGCAATTTGTTTGTTTCAGAGAATCGTGCTGCAGCCCCTCCCTCAGTCAGAACCTGTTGCTATGGTGTGTGTGTGTGTGTGTGTGTGTGTGTGTGTGTGTGTCTGCTGTACCTTGACTTTCTCCTCATATCCGCGGCGCGACTCCGACAGCAGCTCCTCCAGCTCCATGAGCGAGTCTTTGAGCGTGTCCACCTGGTACATCAGGTTGTTCTTCTCGTTGTCCAGCTGGGCGTTGGACACCATGGCCTTACGGTACTTCTCCTCCACTTCTACTAACACATCCTAAGGTCATGACATGGAGGGGATAAGAATACAACAGGTGCTGGGTCAGATGTAACATGTCATAAACACTACTGCAGAGTCATAACTCCCAGGTAGGAAACCCTGGTGCTGAGAAAACGGGGAAGAGGAACATCTGGATTCTTGTTTCTGTTGCTTTTCTTTTAATGTTAATCTAATATGGAACCAAACTGGGACAATCAGGTAATTATGGGCTGGTGTTCCACTTTTTGCGGCCCCGTATCCAATTTTGACAAGTTTGGTCCCTTGTCTTGTGTGTGTGTCTGTTTAAGTGTGTGTTTTGTCTTCCTCACTCCAGTCTTTCCTCTGTTCAATTATTATTATTTATTTTTTTGTTGGCCCTGGGATGCGTTCTTCATCTTTGTGTATTGTTTGTCACTGTTTATTTCTTAAACATGTAAAAAAAATAAAAAAATTAATCACAAAAAAATAAATACAACACACACGCTGAATATTGAGCAAAGGCACAAGTTGGTTTTGCTATACAACACCATGCAAACAGTTAGTATGGGGAAGTTAAAATGACCAAAACATAACATGAGTCTGAAATTTTAACCCATAAATGATCATGTGTTAAGATAACAATTCAAACTAGAGTCCCCACCCACACACACCAACAACCACACCCACCCACACCCACACAGAAAGTCATGCAGCATGCGGGCAGGTGCGACTTTGCCAGTTAGATCAACAGTTGAAGTTAGAAAACATCTGCCCAGTGGAAGAGAAATGAGAAATAATGCCAGCACAGAATCTGAGCATCATCACATAAGAACTGCAGTAAAACTGTCCATTTCATTCACATCGTCATGCGTGTTAGTATTCGCTCCAAAAATACTTTGTGGAGTTTCTCTCCATCTCTCTAAATTTAAAAGCCTTCAGTTATCATAGTGTCTTAGGACACAGAATCCACACCTACTGCACACTGTGACCTTTGGGTAATATAACAGTGAGTTGGTTGCACATGTTACTGCATATTTAACTCACTGTAGGATAATAACCAGAGGAAGTTACACCAAACGTATTAGTGAATAGTGAGCCTGGAGCTGGGAGGGTCTCGGGCCTCTACCTTGACTTCTTTAAGGTTCTGCGTGTACTTGGTTTCCACATCTTGAATCTGATCCTTGAGTTCATGAATCTCCTGGTGACGAGCGCAGCAGCAGTGAGCAGAGAAGCGCAGTGAGACAGCGTCAGAGAACGGGACGCACAAAGTTGGACCAGCCAATGGGAAGAACAACACAAGTGTTTGTGGAAACAATGAAAACAGCACAGAGAGCAAGGAACGTCATAGGAGAACATTCCTCAGATCAAAGAAAAGCCCCCATAGTCAGTCTGTGGTATTTACTCCTTTCCAGATGTAGTATAACTTCTCAGAAGACAAGAGTAAGAGACAGTTTACTGCAATGGAGACTCCATCATGTCTTCTGGCTTAATAAAGCTTGTCTAGGTAAAAAAATGTCTATTACTCTCTTCTACACTGAATACTTCAAGTTGAAGCTGAAAATGTGATGTTAACTATATGACTGACAATTGTTTGCGACCATGTTACATTTTAAGTTAATTGTCCATCTAATACACACAGTATATGTCTAAGATGTCGTGCTGCCACTTGTTATTGTGTCAATGTGTAGTATTTTTTATTTTTGTTCCCCCTAATGTGTGTATTACATGTGTACCCTGTATTTATCAACGAGATTTGAACAGTTTTATCTGTTTTACTACTTTTTATATTTGTATTGTTGACTATAATCTTCTTATTGTTTTTGACAATTTTAAGATCTTGTCCAGGGACAACGGATGAAAAACCGCCTTTTGGCTAATTCTGATGCATTTACAGCAATGTTGATTAATGTCCACTGTCCTGTCAAATAAATTAATAAAATAAAAACAAATGTACATTTGTGAACATTATCTGGCTCACATTCTTATTTTCTACATTGTTGTGCAAATAAAGTCTTGTTTTCATGATGGTTTTAAAATCCCATAACCCTGTCTGATACCCAACAAAAACCACAATCCACCAGAAAATGTCCGTTCTGTTTGTAGGACGCTAGATGTCTCCAGCTTTACCTTGATTTCTCGTATAGAGGACTCTGCGTCTAGAGTTACAGCCGTCTCGCCACTTCCTCTCCGCGAGGACGTCCCTACGGAGGTGAGGGTCGCTGCTGTTAAAGCAGAAGCTGCTCGAGATCCCTGAGAAAGAACAACATCCATTTTTATTCTTCTTTAGCACACAAATGAAATACAAACCAACACGGGCACTTGTGTTTTGTTTTATTAACTGATGCATCGTGAGTATCAAAACACACTGCATCTGGTGACGTGATCCACTCACCTTCTCCAGATAATCTCTGTCCTCCACCTGTTGAGACAAATTAAAAACAGTCAGGTCAAACAGAGGGGGGTGTGGAGGCCACGGGGCCGAGAAGATCTACTGAGGAGGAAAGAAGAAGCTCCAAAATCATCACTACAAACACCATGCAAACAATTAGTGGGGGAGGCGTCAAAACCCCTGCAGAAGTTAAAATGACCAAAACATCTGACGCTGTAACCCACAACAACAGATCATGTGTTAAAAAACACCACTTCAAACTAGAGGCCGTCTTCGGCTTCTGCTCCCTTCCACACCCACACAACACAAACATCAACCTCTGACACTAACACACAGCGCACAATCAGCCCTCCTTGTGGGGTGACGTGCACTAAGAAAGGACAGGCGGCAAAACAAGAGCAACCAATCAGAACTCTGCTCACATCCCAGGCTCGGCCCCCTGCGGGTGCACGGCGACTCACATCAGAAAAGTCCGGAATAGTAACATCGTCCAGGTCCCGGGGGAGGCCGCTGCTACTGGCCGCACTCCTCAAAAAACTGGCCACAGAGCTGGAGTTGTCCTGCACGGCCACCAGGGGGCAGAACACAACAACAAAGAAGCCAAACAGCCGGTCAACACGGAGGAATTCATGTTAAGAAAGCATGTGAAGAGGTTGTGACAGTGGGTAATTACTCGTGCTCAACAAGACTAAAAGATCATCTTTACTCTCAAATCTAATTTTGATTCCTCAGGTCCTCCCTCTTTTTTATGGAGGACTGTATTTCCCATTATAAAACATTTTATATTTTAACATGCCGTCCCAAATTAGAGCGTATCGGAGAAGATGATGTACCATGTTTCTCAGTCACGGTGACTCCTTGTCAATAACGGACATCAAAAAGTAGTAACTGGAAAAATACAAGACTAGAAAATACACTATGTAGTTCACTGGTTCTTCAGATAGTGACCAATCAATCGATGGATCTCTAAATCCAAAAAACTAACATTTTAAAACTCACTCTATTGCTACATGCTTGTGATGGATGGCTCTGTCACTCACTGTACTATGGTCTAAAACAGGGAGCTGGATTAATGGATACACACTCCATGGTTTTATTTCAGGCATTAATGAGATTGTCTTCAACTCTTTTCTGAGCTTCAGTTCATGGCTCACCGACGAAAACATTAATATTATAATAATATATCCTGTAACGACTGCACCTCACAGGTTCACCAGGTAATACCTGCTTGTACTCTGCACGCAGTGCACAATGTTTCCAAATTCTTCAAACCATGCCAGGTCTGAGTCACCATAACAACCAGTAATGAACACAGTCTAATTATGTCTTGAAATCAAACAGTAAATCATAATAAATGCTGGTACGTCTGTCATAAGTTAGATCAGTAAGTCATAGACGTGTGGTTAACATGTAGGACCGCACAATTACCTGTTAGTTTATTTATCTCCATCACAAGATCAACTGCGCAATAAACAATTTGTTTGTTAGTTTAAAAATATGGTCGTTAAAATCTGCACTGGGGGGTCTCACCACTGGGCTGGCGCGGGCCGAACCGGCCCTGGAGGAGACTCTGGAGCCGGAGCTGCGATAACTACCGTACTCTAACGGCTGCGGAGGAAACACAGCGTTATGTTTCTGTCTGCAGCAAGGGACACACACAACCCTAAGCATGCACATACTCACACTAATAGTACTACTAGTACTACTACTACTACTACTACTAGTAGTAGTAGTAGTAGCAGTTGCATGCTGGACGAGACTGATCCCTTAATAAAAATCCTCTTAATGCAAAATGTACATCTGAATCCCAGTTTTAACAGCTCACAGAAATTAGAAATTAAAATCCCATTACATGCAATTTAATTCCAAAACAACTCCGATGCAGCAGCAAAAAATAAATAAAATAAAAATCCCTCAAAGGTGAAGTTTGGTGAAGACGTTGCTCATGTGAGAACAAAACTAAAGCAAACTTCACACGCGGCACGTTCCATTTTTTCTCACACTTGACTCACGTTCACATTGAACTCATGTGCACTCTTCCTCTAACTGTTAATATGATCAATACAGGAACAGAAACCACATCCCACACTGACCAGGTCACTCTCTGGTGTATCAAACCAATAAAAGAGGCCACAACTCAGAAGGGAATCTTACATGAGAGCTGGAGCCTCGCTGTGACCCGCTGCAGTCTTCATATAGAGCGCTCTGTAACAAACACATACTGTACAGCGTAAGCAGCATGCTCACGCTTAGAGAAGATGCATGCTGGGTAACTAGGACTACAGGTGAGAATTAGCCGACTGACTCACACTGGCGCATTAACGGGAATGTATATTAAAGTGCATTGTCCTAATCAAATGAATTAATCTACCACTTCAGCAGTGTTAACACACAATGACATGCTTTACTACTCAATGGCAAAAAAACACACCCTGCCTTTAGTGCCTGAGCACAGAGACTGACATTAATGCAAAGTGAATTTAAGAAGTGATGAGGCATTTCACTGAAAGCCTCTCAAACTTAAAGGAGAAGTCCGGTCGATTCCAGCACGTAGCTCTGTAGTTTGTAAATGTGATTTGAGTTAGCAACCAACAGGCTCAAACAGGGCAAGTTTTAAACGGGTTTTTAGCCTTTAAACATGTTCAAAATGTCATTAAAGTGCCTACCTATGTGCAGTGATTCCTTCTGATGGAACACAGTGAATCTGACTGCAGTAGATGTGAAAGAAATGCTCCTTTAATGGTCAAATGATTTGCTCTAATAGACAGACAAGCTCAGCTTGAGATTTATTCAGGAACACTGGTGTAAGTGGAGGATAAATAGCGGTGTAATTTAACACGGTGAGGAAGTGATGGGGGGTAAAAGGTAAGCTGGAAATGAAGGGAACCGACCCTACGACAGAGCTGCTGGGGGATCGGACTGAGTGGCCTGTTGAACTGTAACAGAGGAGGAAGGTGGGAGTGAGAATGAGGTCTACGAGGCAGCAGCATGGAGCAGGTTGGGAGAACGTGAGAATAAACGATAATTTAACTTGATCTGATATTGTGGAGAAATTCTCTTTTGTCTCGTCCCTTTCCACGGAGAGGTGGGAGGTCTGGCAGCTACAGAGCAGCAACAACGTTGCATGCATGTGTCTTTTATCCTGCAAGTGTTTCCAGTGTGTGTCTGTCTGGAAGCCACAGACTGTGGACTGTGTACAGACCTGGTAACCATTGAAAGCTGAACCTGGTTTTCTGGAGGAGGACAGACCGTTGAAGCCGTACAAGTCAGAGGAAGCATAAGACGCCTGGAACGAGGAAAGAGGAGTGAAAAAGCGAGAGTATCGAGCCAAGAGGAGGAGGAAAAAGGATAGAAAGATCAGAAATTTTTTTTAAATAGACGCCCAACTCTTGACCCAAAGTGTAACTTGCCCATGCAACATGTACATTCTGAGCTACTGAGGTTTTCAAATTAAGTTTTTAAGGTCGTCAGACTTTATATAACATCACCCCAAGAAGAAAAAAAAAGAAGAAAATCTCAATTTGTGAATGGATATAAACAGAATTTGGGGTGCTGTTAGAGAGCTGCTAGACACCTTTGTTAATACAGGTGCATGGGGTAACAATATTATTGTTATCCTTCTTTAATAAATGTCTTTTTAGAATTAACGCTCTGAAATTATTGGCAATGTTTGGATCACACAGTTCAGAAACTCTCCTAAGCAGCCACCAGTGGAATCTCATTCTACAAATAGTATAAAACTAATAATATTAATGTAGCCTGATATTTATCTGAAACTGTGGGGATATACCGTGTTTAAACAGAATGGCATGACTGCATTCGAATGTTGATTTAAAATTTGAATGACAATGTCATAAATAAAGCTTTGAACTATTGTGCACAGCCCTACACCTGTCATTCATCTCTGGAAGTCATGATTGTAGCTTGTTTTTAACACACATGACACATATCCAATCAGCATGCTTCCCAAACGGCTGAACTGACAAAGCAAAGATGGTTGCAACCCAGACATCACTGCAAAAGGATTTTAGAAACGAGTCAGAGTACCGTCTCCCCTGAAACTGGACATCTCTGGTAAATACAGCACAGAGACTCAACAACAAGGAGGAAGTCTTGGAGAAAAGACAAAAATCACGCACCTCCATGTATTCTTTTGTATAACTGGACAGCTTGATTAGAAAATGTTTAGCAGCGCACTATTTGCTTGAAGAAAACCATTAATTTTGTTAATGAACACAACTTTAGGCACTAAGAGACGTGTGCACCAAAAGCCGTTAGTGGCGTGAGAAAACACACACACAGTCTCCGGTGCAGTGCCACCCACCGGCTGCAGCTCTAATCTGGAGGCCCGAGACACCCGGGTGTCATCACTTAGTCTGGAGCTCTGAAGGTCGGGGACAAGGGGACAACAGGGGACAACATCAAACACCAACCCCACAATCACTGAATGTCAGTCTCCACACATCCACCTGACAGCACCCAGCTTCAACCTACTGACACATCACATGCTGGTACAGGATATTATACTGTATATGCACACACACACACACACACACACACACACACACACACACACACACAC
>NC_045743.1:17476707-17479391 GCF_008692095.1 Etheostoma spectabile | reverse complement strand
CACACACACACACACACACACACACACACACACACACACACACACACACACTTTGCCACGTCCTTGGTGAAGCTGCAGTTAACAGAGTACATGAGTGTGTAAGATGTAGAATAATTAGGTCAAATGGAGGAACCAGGTCATTGAGCCAGATTAGCAGAAGCCTCCGGAGGCTTTTTAAATAAAATGTTACGTCATTTGTGTCGATCGGTTTGGGTTCTTCACAAATTAAATGAAATTGAAATGTAATTTCTTATATATATTTACAAGAAGCCATCATTTAATGCTGCCAGTCGTTTTAACTGAACCAGGCTTCTATCTATTCTATCTATGGGCTATCGCTGCCTTCTATAGGAAAGTCCCATTCATTTCCTCCTGGCGGTTGAACTCTTGTGCACAAACTTGCACACATGTACTGTGTGTTGTCTTCTGCATTATTATCTTTGTGTTTTTGTATTGTATTCTTCTTTTCTCCTTCTCATGCTGTATTGGGTACTGGTAACTTTAATTTCCTTGCGGGAGTCATCCCAAAGGGATTAATAAAACTAAATAAGTTTAAGTCTAAATCCAAACCATTAGAGTCCAGGAAAGAGAATTGGGGACATTTTATTTAAATGTGAATAAACACTATATTGCTCCTCATAACCACTGAAAACTGTCACAAAATCAAACCCAAAGTCCACCTTTTATGGTTGTTATCTGACACTATGAGTTTTGCTTCATTAGATTTAAAAACGTCTCAAGGAAAAACTGCTTTTTTCATATTGTTAATTATTCTGTAAGTGCTACAATTTGTGCTGGGATCGTTTATCTGTTTTTTGTTGTTGTAAATGTCTTTATTTTGTCCATGCTAAATTGAGTTTCTGGTTGGTATGTTATTTGTTGCATGATTATTGTTCTCGGGCCCCCTCCGATAAGCTTTTAGTAGATTATTTGGGGTTCCCCATTTCACGCGGCACGTATTTGATCATTGTACCTCATTAAATTGTGTTTAAATATACAATGATGATGTGTGAAATAAACATTGAAAGCAAGTACGATAATTCACTTTTTTTGTGTTGACGACGTAGTTAAGGCGGCATGCGTGTCGCATAAACTGCAAAGTGCTGCGGGAAACACTGAAGTTCTTCGGTTTCAACACGCACCGTGAGGTCTAGCCTGGAGGAGCGAGACACTCTGCTTTCATCACTGAGTCTGGAGCTCTGACAGCGTGAGAACAAGAGGAGGAAATTGAGTGACAGGTTGTCTAAACATCTGCTAACGTTCATTGTAAACAGACCAAATGCAAACGTCTGTACAGTCAGTTCACAGCACACAGCTACTGACCCTGCTGGATATTACACTGTAATCATCATCACAGCTGTTCCTCTGTGGATAAAGAACACGAGTGAGAAACCCGGAGGCCATTTCTGTGTGGACCACTCATGCATTTATAGGCGGAGCTTCTACATACGTCTTTGTGCTTATGTTTCTTCTTTTTCTTTGACTTCTTATGTGACGACGAGTCCTTAGAGTGAGAGAAAGAGAAGGAGAACAGTGAAGGGTGAAAGCATGCTATCTGGACAAGTCTTTTCTCACAACTCTACAATAACAACATTATCATTACTTTTACTGTTAATAGAAAAACCCAAGCAACACACTGACCAGACTGGTAGAGAGCATGCAGAAAGGCCACAAAGTATTAACATGAAGGTATTTGACAAAACCAACGGATTCCACTAATAAACTGACGTAGCCGAAGGTCCTGGACCTCGTACGGCCGTGAGAATGACAAGTATGAAGAATTTTTCCACATTACGTAGCACAGAAGAAATGGCACTTTACATTTCGGAACATAACAGAGCCTAAAATAGTGTGGGCGGTGTTTTGGTTGGAGCATGAAAGCTGTATGACACAGCGTCAATGTTCCTTCAAAACTGCAAAAACAAGAATATAACCGAACATAACAACTTGATAGGATCACTCAAGTTAGTCCACATTCATGTGTTGATTCCTATATAGTGCCACAGTACGTAACTTTACCAAATCTATCATAAATGTCAGGAGTTATAAGACTTTGACACACTTTCAAATGTGTAGTCAATGAACAAAAACTCAATTAAGAAAGATAAGCACACAAACATGCTTTCTATAATAAAGAGATATGCATATGATTGGGATTCCTTCTATGGAAACCCCACGTCTGATTTCATCACAAGGATAAGACTCATTAGATCTACTCCATGCTGTGAGCTCTTTGAACCAGCTGTTAGTCACACAACGACTCATTCACACAACACATGCTCAGGTAGCAGGGTTAGAAACTCATCCAAGAACACAGCCCTCACCCCTCCACCATACGCTCCAACTGCATCAAGATCCGACTGTGCAAAAGACACATCATCATCATCAAGACAGCACCTTGTAAAGTTACAGTACACAGACACACTGCCTCCACATAACCAAATGTTTAAGAAGACATGTCCATCTTGGGGAATCCAAAAGCAACAAGGTATTTGATAATGATTAAAAAGGAAAAGAAGAGGTGTAAAGAAAGCCGTTGGGTGTTGACTGCATGAGCTGTCTGAGTGATACTGACCCTGGCACTGCCCCGGCTTCCCACCGACATCCGCTCATCGTCGTCTGAGAGCTGTGGGACAGAGGGGACAGATGGAAATGGATGGTTAGGGTTTGGAGAATGGCCAGTG
>NC_045743.1:17473991-17476697 GCF_008692095.1 Etheostoma spectabile | reverse complement strand
AGTGTGTGTGTGTGTGTGTGTGTGTGAGATTTACGTCAACAATGAGAGTGGATCATGGCAGGACGTATCCTGCTACCCCCACACATGGTTTAATGTACAGCGTTTCCTTCTGATAATGATAAAGATCTGATGTGTTTCAGGTGGCCTTTGTTTTTATTGAGATGAGGAAAAAGCCATCAATCAAGACTTTTCTTGATGCTTTATATTGATGTTTTTAACTTTTTCTTACCTTTTTTTCCCCCTTTTTATGACTTAGGACACTTTTTTTTAAATGTCACTTTTTTGACGTTTTCAACACTACGTAACACTAACAGTGTGCAGGATTTTATTTGCAACATTACAAACGTTGCACTTATGGCATTAGTATTGTGGAAATCTACATAGCTATGACTTTATCAAGACAACAGGTAATGATGGACAAAGGGTTGAGCAGTGTTGCCATGGCACTAAGGACCTGAGGCCAACATCACATAATGACCTGTGGTCTCCCAACACAGACATTTTCATGTATTTCATGTAACATTTTACGAGTGGTGGAGGACAAGGTTGCAGAGGAAAGATGGAAAACAGCGGGAGAGCTACAAACCGTTTGGATCTGTGAAGAGCGTGAGTATCTCTCACTGTCCTCCTGGATGAGGAAAGGGGGGGGGTGCAGATGGAGAAAAGAGGAGGTGAAGGTTGACGAAGACAGAGAGAGATGTCAAAAGATCAACGAGACAGATGGATGAGGACGCTACAAAGTGACTTTGAGGTCAGTCTTCACTGTGGTGTCCACTCCAAGAACAAACTGCATGCTTTCATTACAGCCAAATGAGTGTTTTAAACTCAGGATTATGATATTTCTGGTATACTGCGATTATTTGGGCCAGGATAGTCATACATTCATCAGGTGATTTGATAATATTTGGTAGCAGTGAAGACATGTAGACCAACATTGGACACCACAATGTAAGCAAAGCGGAGGATACGTCCGCTGCTTTTTGGTTCATTACAACACATTTGTACAATGTCTGCATTAAACAAATCCACATCCTGTTTAACTTCATAGAGAACGGCACACTCATTAACAGAATCAGGCATGCATGATCTCCAAACCATCACTCTGAGCCGGTAACCCAGGCAACCAACTACTGAACTGAGACACCCATGTTGTATAAACACCGTCACCTCAAATCACAACATACACAGACATGTGATTTACTTAAAATGAATTACTTTTAGTAAACAAAAACTAAAAAGCATCCCACAGTTAGTCAAGTTGCAAGTCTCACACACACACACACACACACACACAACACACACACACACACACACACACACACACACACACACGCTGTGTTTCTGATGGTCTGGGACAATTCAAACTAAGACGTGTTTTACTTAAAATGAATTACTTTAGTAAACAAAAAAGCACCACAGTTAGTCAAGTTACACACACACACACACACACACAAAGTATCCTCATGCTGTGTTTCTGATGGTCTGGGACTATTCAGACTAAGTGACTAAAGTGGTCAAATGGAGTGAATCCCATGCAGTCTCACACCCATGGGGGGCAGATGGTCGATCTGGCTCAAAGCCAGACGAGAACCCTGCTCCTTTGAATAAGTGGATTATCATTAATGGCTGAGCTTTGATTCTCTGTAATCCGTTATTTTGTAAAAAGGCTTAACGGGAATAATCTGGAATTCAAAGGCAGACTCGGCATGCTGCAACATAGAGTCTCCAATAGACTAAACAACAGAAAAAAAGCTTCAACCTATGTGCAGGGGCAGAGAAACGCATGCACTGTATTTAGTATTAGGGCGTTATATTTTTATTGTTAGTCATCACAGCACGGAAACTGTACCATCCATTGTTCAATATCTCCCCATTTGCTGTCCGCTCGGTCATCTATTTTGGTGTTCAAGCCATAGTATTTCTAAGAAGAGACAGGAAATGAGGGCAAGGAAAGTAAAACAGTCAGTAAACAGAACATAGGTTGTTGTTTTTTTGGGGCACAATTTGAAGCCCACGCCTAGAATAATTGCAAAAGCATGCTTATGTCAAATGATGTCCAAGTTAGAAATGAGGAAGAGGAGGCGTACCTTCTGCACCTGAAAGATCTACACAGCACCGAGGAGAGGTAGGGGAGACAGAGTGGAGGATATCAGACAGGAAAGAGGGAGACAACATAAATAAAACCGCCAAACTATGTGACAGTCAGTCATAACTGAAAAGAAACCTTTAATTAAATAATCTAGGAATCAACGATTCCTTTGACCCTCGTTTCGTCTGCCCGTCAACCATGAAAAACAAACGTTTTCAAAATGATCACTTTGTCCCACTTTTTTAATGTTGTGGGGGCTTTCTTTTAATGTTTTTGGTGTTTTTTCCCAATTAAAACATTATGTATTAATTTTTAAAAATAATGTTGACATTCTCAGCACTTATTTCGACGGCCCACTTTTTGTGACAAATAGAAAAAATGAACTGAAAATGGGTCAATTTGACATGAGGGTTAAAAAATGATTGAAGTGCAGCCACGATTTAGTAAATTAGATATTTTAAATAGAACAGTAACAGTATAAAATTATTATTATTATTATTATACAATTACACGCCTTGTAGCTTACATTAAATCCTATACTTTGAGAAATATTTGCGATCTGGCAAACTGTACCATGTCAAGTCAAGTTTATTTCATCCATAAAAATGGAAATTACA
>NC_045743.1:17471592-17473981 GCF_008692095.1 Etheostoma spectabile | reverse complement strand
CCCGCCATCATACCCATAAAAACTAGAGAATAAATACAATACCACAAATACACAACATAATACTACACATAAATACAATTAAAAAAGAAATGTGTGCGTTTAAAGTGCTTGTTGTGCTGTCTGACAGCCTGAGGTATAAAAGAGAGAGCATACCATTTAGTCCATGACCCTACCAGTGGCTCCAAGTGCTCCATTAGGTGGTAAAATCCCACTTTTCCAACAAACGACATTGGTTTGTCTTCCTGAATAGTGAATTTGACTTTGTTTGTCGGTTATCTTTGTCACTTTTGGGCCATCTTTGTAGAATTTATCCCATCGAGGGAGTGCGGTTTCCGCAGCTTGTCCTCCTTTGTATTGCCCTTTACAGGTGGGATATTCCAGTGTTAAATATTGCAAAATTGCTAAATTTTGCCATCTCTGCCTCAGCTAGCCTGCCTGCCCAATTGGCAACGTTACTGCACATGTGCAACTCTCAGAGATGAGAAAGCAGCGAGATGGCTCACTCGTTGGCTACTTTCATCATGAATTAGGACGCTGGGTCCCTTTTTTTCCAACGATGAAATAAGATAACGAGTTGTCATCTCTGTGACCAAGTGTACGTGTTGCTGTTCCTGTAAAGCGTAACTGAGCTGATAAATTAAACGATAACATGGTATAGGATAGGCGCTGGACTGGCAAACTCGCCGATACCTGCATTTGATGCAGTATCGGTGGCATTTCTGATAACATCTCTACTTTTTAACCCCCCAAAAGTCCCTGAAAGTACAGGAACCTCGGGGTGGGGTCCAAACAAACCCAATATGGCTGCTTCATTCATAAAACAAGGATATACTCATATCGCTTTGGGACCATTTTAGGAGGAGGGGAGAACATTTCTCTCAGTTGATAACATTAAAAGTGGATTTGGGCTTTCCTACTCGACTGATGAGAGAAATAGAATTTATTTTCTGAGTGTAACACAGCGGTTGTATTTTTAAAACACAAATAAATAACCATCAAACACTCCGATGATTTTGTGGAGAAGGTTTTTAGTCTGATTTCCTTCATACCTGTGCAGAAGTAAACAAGGAAGTAGGCTGGACTAGTATTGATATATATCCATAAAAGAGAGAGAGAGAGACAGAGAGCGAGAGGGAGACAGAGAGAGAGACACAGAGAGACAGAGCAAGAGATAGAAAAACAGAGAGAGAGAGAGACACACACAGGGAGACAGAGCAAGAGATAGAAAAACAGAGAGAGAGAGAAAAACAGAGAGAGAGAGACACAGAGACAGAGAGAGAGAGACACAGAGAGAGAGAGAGAGAGAGAGCGAGAGAGAGAGAGAGAGAAACAGAGAGAGACAGAGAGACAGAAAGAAAGAGAGAGAGAGAGGGAGAGAGAGACAGAGAAAGAGAGAGAGAGAAAGATGCTGTGAATGAGAGAATTTAAACCTTGTTTTTCCTGGTTTCTCAGTGCTAACGATATAAAGCTCAGTGAGATGAGTTGCTTTATTCTGTCCATCAGCGCACTAATTTACCTAATCTTCACTTTATTTAGACCGCAGTGTCTCCAAAGACAACAACGGGCTGTCAGTGGATTAAAATGACCCAAATACGACTACTGCGTTTGTTTACAAGACCAATGGCAACGACCACAATCAGCTGTTCAGTCAGACTCTTACTGCTGCACTTTCCCCCCCAACGGCTCAGTACTTTAATCCAGATTTACAACCACTGTCTCCCCTGTATGCTTGCCCAATTCGGGGATTGGCTGCTTACTAATTCTGGCTTTCAGATATCGACACACAGCTGACCTTTATGTCCAGTGCATCACTTCAGGAACAACAGCACTGCCAGATAACCAATGGCAGCACGGAGTCTCGCCCTCTCGATTTCTACGTTCAGTCGAGATGAAAGTTCATGGCCCCCCCCTGGCTAGATCTGCAGTTTGCTGCACCTGGTCTAGTCGTGAAAACAACGTCATCCACACGTCCAAGCAGGGGACACTGAGATGTAGAGGTCTGATTTAAATATTAAATCCTACCATTAATGGTGGGGGGATGCACTACTGTGTTTGTTCAAGAACAATGAAATGCACCAATTTCACATTATTCCTGCATTCACATCAGCTGTGACCTTTGTCTTAGTTTTGACCTTCAAAAAAAGTTTTCCACTTTTACTGACAATCATAACATGTGAGAACTGAGATGTGCCAGATGATAATGTGGCAAAAAAGACCAAAGTATAGTGCAGAGCAGATTATAATAATATTAATAATAATACATTTTATCTATAATGCACTTTTCATCAATAGATCTCGAAGTGCTACAGGTAAAAAAAGAGAAAAATAAAACAAAAAAGAAAGAATAAAAAAAGAAAATAAAGCTATTCTTAGAAGAGAGGATAAAAAA
>NC_045743.1:17469991-17471582 GCF_008692095.1 Etheostoma spectabile | reverse complement strand
TCTAAAGGGACCAAAAGCTTTGCTAAGAAGAAATGTTTTAAGGCCTTTTTTAACCCTAGTGTTGTCCTCGGGTCAAATTTGACCCATTTAAAAAAAATCTGAAAAGTGTCTTTCAACCAAATTTTCAGAAAAATACCGCGGATTGTTCCACATAACGCTCTCCACAAGTAAAATAAATGATCAGCCCACTGCTTTCTTCAAATGTGGATGTTTTATTCAATTTTATAGCATTCAAAAGCCTTTATTTAGAAAGACCATTGAACAAAGTGACTAAAATGTCCAAAAAAGCTTCAAAAACGTCAAAAGGCGCAGCAAAAAAATCATCAGGGGGAAAAACAATAAAAGGTTTTGAAAAAGACGACCAAAACGTTGAAAAAAAGGTTTTAATTTTGACCCAGAAAACCAAAAAGTTGCACGGAAGACAACACAAGGGTTAAAACACTCAGTGGATCGAGGGGCCCTCAAGGTGTCAGGGGGGGCAGTCCCTGTCCCCCATGGTCCTGAGTCTGGTTCTGGGAATGTGGAGGAGGTCTGAGTGAGTGGAGCGAAGGGAGATCCCAACCAACTGGAAGGATCTCGTCTGCTTACTTATCTCCGATTACAAGTCTGGACAGCCAATTAGCAGCTGAGCCAGGCACAAAGTTACACAATCAGCTCACATGCTGTCTACTAACTCACCGAGCTCCCGTTCTTGATCGGGGGGGTTTTTGGGCGCCCGGTGAGGGCGGCCCTCAGCCCCCTCCCTGCCACCCGACGCCCGGCCGTCCTGCTGCCCTCAGGGGACCAGGACAGGTTGCATCCTCCAGCAGTCAGCAGGTACGACTACGCCTGGTCATGTAGGCCCGATCACAACGACGTGGAGCTGGGATTTAAACTCAGAACAACGAAGGCCACCACACGGTTCCCGTTTGCTGCTACACGGCCGATAATCCACCCCTAAATCCTGTCTTCCGTGTGTGAGAAAACATCCAAATGCTTCGCCGGCGGTTGAGAGTGCAGCGACCCATCGCTGGTGTCACCACGGTAACAACAAACCACTGCTCCACTGTAGGCTGGACCGAGGAACGCAACCCGCTAAGCTACTTTAGAACGCCGCTAAAGGACTTAAGGGACACACAAACATGCACACACGCTCACACCCTGACCAGACTCGGCTTAACAATGACCCTTAATCCAGTGCGTATGACTGGGTTATGTGTATGCGTGCATATGTGGATTATTATTGGACAATCTACACAGCGATTGCTGATTGTACGAGTATACCTTAATGGGAAAGGTATTATAATGAGCAACAAATCTCTTTTGTAGAATATCTGAGCAATGTAAAGTAGTAAAAGGAAAATAACAGGGTTGGGTAATATGTTGTGAGATCATAGAAAATGTCAAGGGTTGCCTTATGTGTGTAACTGAGGTGCAATAAATATCCATTTCACTATCTCTGGTTTTATTAGGACACTGTGAGCAATGCTAGGAGTAGGATTTTTTCTTGTTAAGATTTACAATAATCTGATGAGGAACCTGTTCTGTTTGTAAGATCAATTTCAAGCTATATTATATATATATATATATATATATATATATATATATATAT
>NC_045743.1:17467361-17469981 GCF_008692095.1 Etheostoma spectabile | reverse complement strand
ATATATATATATATATATATATATATATACACACATACATATATATATTTGTGCTGTCAGCTAAAGGCGTTATTAACGGCATTAATGGAAACCCATTTTAACGTTCTTTTTGGCCTAGCATACTATGTAGTTTATTTTCCACATGCTGTTGCGACAACTGGTAACATTAGAAAAACTACAACACCCACCGGCTCTAACTAGACCGGAAAAAACACCACGCACGTCGCACACATGCCGTTTGGGCTCGTGAGCCGGCCAAAGTTGACTTTTTAAAAGTTGCCAACTGTTCCACTGACCAGACCAAAGAGATCTGTGGGTGTGGGCGTTATAAACGGAGCAATCATCGCAGCACGTCCAGTCTGAAATGCCACGTGAGGGCCAAGCACACAGCTGAGGAGACTGTAACACAAATAAACACTTATCATATTATATCCAAAATGTAAGACGATAGCTCATGTCTCATATCACAAAATCAATATGGTCGATATCTGCCCATAAAACAACTGTATAGGAAAGTTATTATTACAGATACCAGAATGTAAATACCTGTTGTAGTTTAGTTATGCAGAACTGGGATCAGATATCATGATATTCTTGACTAATTACCTTGATGTCCCTATTGCAGCAATATTGTAGTGTTGACAATTTGGGCTTTGACTAAATCTTATCACGATTACACTTTAGATAAATCATCATCAGTAATACAGACACAATGACTACGTGGTTAAAGGGAAATAACAGAGTAGCTAGAATGGTCTGGTAAATTTTGAAATTTACTTCACTTTACTGTAATGTGGGCTTTAAAAACATAAAAAAACATATCATTATATAATGATGTCCAAAATATAAGACGATATCTAGTCTCATATCACAAAATCACTTTAATTTGGCTGAAGATGAACTGGAAAAGGTTCAATCCCTTCTTAAGGAGTATTAACTGAGCCTCTTTGAAGGACTTTTATCTATTTAATATACTTTCTGTAAACAACACTGCTTGAAAATCCCCAGCAGTCGTCCTGTCGACTGCTAACACCTTTGACCTCTGACCCCGGGATTTAAGAGTCCCAGCTTAAGAACATAAAAGACTGTTGACAGGAAATGCTTTAGGTACAACTAGGTCCCAACATGACGGCTGGAATCCTCCCGTTATTTAGGCTAATGCGTTATGAAGCTGTGTGGCATACATATGTGACAAATGGAATATAATAACACTGCATAAATGTGCTGATCTTACGTTAAGCTGTCTGTCTTTAGGGGTAATATACCAACATATAGGAAACTATTTCAGATATGAAGGGATCCATGGATAAAACTCAAACCAACCTACGCCACTAGGCCACACGGTGGGCAGGTAGTCATAAGGTGTGTCTTGCATCACAGGTTTAAATGTGAGAATGTGAGAGTGTATCTGGACTTATACCTCTTTCTGCTGTCTCTCAAGTTCCTTCATGCGGATCTCTCTGGCCTCGGCCCTGGCGGCCCTCTTCGCCGCCAGCCTGGCCTCGGCCTGGGGGGCAGATAGAGAAAGAAATAGGAAGAGAGAGAGAGAGAGAGAGAGAGAATAGAAAAAAGAGAAGTGAGACAGCTGCAAATTTAGCCGGGCTAATGTGGCACACATCTAGAAATGCTGAATACGTGTGTGACCAGAGGTCCGGTTCCTTGACAGAGTTCCTGATAGACATGTGAACTTTGCGGTCAGCAGCTGGGAAGAGAGTGCTGCGTGATGATGCATTTCAGCAACTTTCAAATCCTGAAGAATAGATGATACTTTATTCATCCCACAGCGGGGAAAATTCCCTTGTTACAGTAGTATTTTCTACAATAAAAGCAAAAACACAAACAAGTAAACTTAAGAAAAACAGGCAAAGTGGCGTCAAATAAAGGTATTGTAAAGTATAAGAATAAGAATAAATTGACCCATGAACCAAAGGTGCAGGGTTTTACAGTTACACTGAAGTGGCGCTTCTAAAACATCATGTTAAATCAGTAAAACAAGCAGAAAACAAGACAAAAAACACATTACACTGCAGTATGTCACAGTTCACTGGATTACCGGTGTTATAAACACAGACTATCAAGTGTCCTTTTAACTCAAACACATGTACTGGACTTTATTTAGAAGACTGCAATCTTGTAACAAATCTTAAGATCAGTGTAGACATTTGTAGGCTAAATATAAAATGGATTTCTGTATTTGCAGACATTCCCTTTGCTCCACTCATAACTCGGGCAGGAGCACAGCCTTTCCCTTAAAAGGAGCTCTGTGAGAGCGCGTCAGAGTGTGTTACAGACTGAGTGTGTGTAGGCATTTCCTTCCTCTAGCTCTGTGGTAGACGCTGTGTGGTTCAGTCTGTTCGCCTCTAGGCGGGGTCACTGTGATCCCTCCCACCATCGCACTAATGCATTTCCCTAATGTCAGTTACCATGAAGCAACAGGAAGACACACACAAAGAAAATAGTCGGACACGCACACACACACCAAGACAGAAAGTAAAGCAAGGTCTAGTGACTGAAGGCATCTTCTCTATCTCCAGGAGTTGAGATATTATGTCAACTATCCTCGAGATAGTATACTTATACTTGAAATTATCTGAATTTATTTCCTTAAATGCTTTTAAAT
>NC_045743.1:17460808-17467351 GCF_008692095.1 Etheostoma spectabile | reverse complement strand
GAGAGAACCTGAAATGACCTGTTTACATTGTAAATGTTTGTGTTGTATAACTTTTATAAATGGAATTGATTGTGTTTTTGTCCGCCTCTTGGCCAGGAAAAAGAGACTTTCCTGGTTAAATAAAAGGTTAAATAAATAAAAAAAATAGGACACAAACCAGATGTAATGTGATAAAGTAGATTAAGAGCCTATATGTGCTTTGCCTAATTATTTAATGTATGTCTTATTAGATCATGTGTAAACAAAATGTAATTGTTTTCCCTTTTTTTTCCCAGCACTCTTGCCTAAACTCTTAGGATGTTGTCCATTATCCCGTCCTCTTACAGTCACTCTGTTCTCTGATTTTTTAAATTGAGCATCAAATCGTTCTAGAGAGAATCGGGATGCATCTAAGAATCGATTATTCCCCCCCAAGAATTGTTGTGTTTCGGAGAACAAAAAAAGGGCCGCTGTGACGAGACACGCAACTAGAGGGAACTTGACTTTGCCAAAACAAAAAGGACAAATACTGTTCAACCAATGTTTGGTCGTGTATGGAGCAACGCAAGAACGGAATGGGTAACCTGAACAAATATCACAAGAAAGCATTAAATGAGATTTAAATGTTTAGCTAGAATATATCTATTGATTAAAGAAGTTAAGTAGACAAAGAAACTACATTAGTTGAGGTTTAACAATATATGAATGTGTGTTTAATTGTGAGAAGAGTCCTGAGAGGATGAAAGGGATGTTATGTGAAATGATGATAGCATGTTGATGGACCGGTCTTAAAAATATGTTCAACACGAATGTAAGGAACGCCCTTGGACTGCACTGATCTTGACTTGACTTCTTTTTCAACAAAACTGTACAGGCCATTCTGTATAGGCCATTTAAAGTAGACAACAGTAGTATGTACAGCTGAGGAGCAATGCCGTTATTAAATCCTGTACAAAAGTATCTCTAAACAGTCATTTGGAGCAGTTTTTTGTACTATTTGAGAAGCCAACTAGAATGATCGCCTCAGTTCACATCCATGTGTGCCCTGACTCACATGATACGTTGTGGGATTTAATATAAAAAGGTATCAGGTGTACTTTATGGTGCAACATGGATGCCTTACACGGATGATCTATGCAATCATTACAGATCCAAGATTAGCGTCACAAATTCAGTATCCGACCAACATCTCCCAAGAAAAGCTTTTTTGCAAGTTGACATATTTCACAGTGAAGATGAACCTTTTGGAGACAAAATGTCTTCACTTCATCATTTTTATCCTATTAGGCGTGTGTGAAATGTCAAAATAAGCATTGGAATTCTTGATAATGACGAAAAGCATATTTTGTGAGATCACGGTGACCTTAATCAGTTACCCTCGAGTCAAAATTGACGCCATATTTGAAGACATTCCCTCCGGGAGTCTTGAGATATTGAGTTTTCAAGAATGGGACGGGCGGCTGCACTGACGTCCCCAAGGACGCGTCAAAACTCCAGCTACCTGGTTTACTACACAACATCAAATAAACACTAAGACAAATACTGTCCTAACATCATGTTACTTCAAAAACTAATAGTTTGCTTTTATAATACAAGTCATTCTTTCAATGAAAGTACCTTGGTGCAGTTTGTCAGTTGAAGTCAAAATACGCCATGATGTCAGAAACTGGAAGAGTGAAATCCTGGATCATGCCATGGAGTCTCCACACATGTTGTACCTAGGAGTGTATGTGGTAGCTGCCTCTAGTCAGAGCAATGCATCTAAATAGGTCAAAATACAGAATCCCACATCTCTTTTACACCTCCGTTAAAGCTATTTATAATGACCTACATGGTCCCTGGTTCTATCCAAACTGTTCTTATTCAGCACAAATTCAATGGGGGGGGGGGGGGGGGACTGTCCTCCTGAGAGCAAATGAGCTAGTTCATAGTAAAAATGGAGGCTCTAACAAAATTGGACGTGTCTATTTTTTAACTTTAGTTTTTATTGAATATTCAGTACACTCTTACAACT
This sequence comes from Etheostoma spectabile, assembly GCF_008692095.1. Classification (NCBI taxonomy): domain Eukaryota; kingdom Metazoa; phylum Chordata; class Actinopteri; order Perciformes; family Percidae; genus Etheostoma; species Etheostoma spectabile. The sequence goes on along the minus strand of NC_045743.1, from coordinate 17,465,358 downwards.
GATCAGGCACCTCAATTTTTAAGTAATATATGAAAAAAAAAAAAACATAAAAAAGGGGGGAACGGGGAAAAGGTGATGATAGCCAAAAAACAAAAAAAACAAATAGAAATAAAAATAAATTTTAAGTCAATGCTTTATCCACTGAGTCCAAGCTGTGAACCAATGTCCTTATGCTTTATTTAAGTAAAGTGTCCACTTCTGCCATCTTTTGGTATACGTCCCTTCTCTCAAACCTAGCACAAAAGTCACCTTTCCTTTGCCCTTATTTCTTACATGACATCAAACCATTGTTGCCGTTTATACCAGTGTCTGGTTATCATTTTCCTCGCTGCTGTGAGCAGTATCTTGACCCGGTACCTGTCCCTCTGTACCGTTACAGGTGAAATATGACCCAGGTATAAGACTATGCACGTGAAAAGAATCTTGTATCCAAGTACATTACTCAAAGGATGTATCCTTTTTTATGGTTTAAAGCAACACTAAAGCACTTTTCCCGCTTTACCCCATCTGGCAAACTTGCATAATGTAATGAAATGGACAGTTCCACGTCCAACCTGTAAGGGGGACAAAGCGTGAAAAGTGCTTTAGTGTTGCTTTAATGCGGACAAAAGAAGAGTGTATGTTCTCCTTCCTCCAATTCCAGAGTGGCCGTTTTATCAAACATGAGCTATGAAGCCAAAATGACACGTCACATATTATTTTTTTCATTTCAAAATTGTTAAAGTGGTGTTTTACTTTAAGATGTTCAATTTGGGAAAATATGAAACACAAATTAATATTGCTAACAATTCATTGATGCAAATTTTAAAACATAATATAAAGGGGTCATTGTTGCTTCAAGTAACTATATGATATCTTCAAATTTTCTGGGGGAGGCTTTAAGGCCACTGCAGTAAGGGCTCAGCCTTCAGTATAGGGGGTGCATGCTCTACCAGGTGAGCTACCCGGTGCCCCCCCGACCCCATGTTAACATGCCTAACTTTCCAGTAGCAGCCTGGTCCAAAACATCCCCGTCTCAGTCGGCCAGCCTCAGCTCCACCCACGCTCCACCTCAGTGCCTATTTTTGGATTTTGGCTCTTGCTTGGTGACGTCATGGAGACTATGTTCATATTTTACACGTTTTATGACTTTACCGTGCTGTAATGTCCAACTAGGGACAATGTCCAGACATGATTTGTGTCCCAGTTCATATGAGCTTACTGCAGACCGACCTGTTGGCCTGGCTCCTGTCAATCTGGTCCCTTGTGTCTGCTGACAATCTAAATGGCATCTTGTCTTCAAGTGCCACCAGAGCTCAATGCCAGCCTGGTGCTGGGACTCTGTCTGCAGCGCGCTGAATTCCCACGCCCTGACTGCCAGCCTTCAGCAACCAAAAACGGACGGGTATTTTAATGATCATGAGCGCTGACAGGCTGGACAAAGACAGCACACAGGAACGACTGATTTCTGACCAGCTAGAGGTTTGACTGCACTTAAAATGAGGTGGGGCCATTAAGTGGATTCACACAGTTTGCCTGTTATTTAGTTGAAGACTAACTAAAAAAAACTCACTTGTCACACAGATGTGGCCTAAAAGGGAGTGGCTGCTAAAACACTCTATAGCCACAGACATGAGTCAGCTGAACGCAAGAGGAGCAGAATGGGTAAATTAAGCCTCTGTGTTCAAACCCTTACAAACTCTTGCAAGAAATGATTCAACAGAAGTTATTAAACGTACAACTGTCTCCACCACATCCATCTGCGAGCAGTGTGGGGAATGTAACTAGGTACATTTTTACCTTTTAAGTACCGTACTTTCAGTACAAATTTGAGGTACTTGAACTCTACTTGAGTCTTTTTTCACTTTTCCACTACTTTTCAGAGATAAATATTGTGATTTTTAGACAGCTTTAGTTACTGGTTACTTTACAAATTAAGATTTTTCACACAAAACACGTAGTTTCTAAACTACAATGTTTTAATATGAATTAAACTACCCAACATTATAACGGCCTACAAATCCAGAAGAATCCTTAGTTGATTGACAGAACGGTTTGGATTGTTTCCAGTTTGTAAAATGTGAGTTTTTTTGGCAAAAATACTTTTAATAAAAGTACATTCTTCGGTTGATACTTACATACTTTTACTTAAGAACCATTGTCATGAAAAAGCATAAAAGTCACGGTGGCTTCATCTGTTAAAACCGTCGGTAAAGTGAAGGGTGTTAGAACGTGGAGACGTTAAATTGCAAGCCATTATTTTATTGTTTCATCATTAAAATGTGTGGTATAGTTACATAAGAAATGAGTTGCTCCAAATACAAATACAACCTTATTGTCAATTTCGGCTACCAAATGCTGATGCCTTTAAAAAGTTAGCGTTGAGCCCTGTGCATCACACAGCCTTTGCCCATCCTGAAGATGGTTTCTGCATTAGTTCATTCAGGGGAAGTTATTTTCTATGCGTTGCGTATGGCAATGTGCCTTTCACAACACATGTGTTTTGCACCCAGAACCCAGCCCTTTCCTCACATTATGTACACATTAAATGCACGGTATATGGCCAGCAAAGTTTCTAGACTTCAGGCTCATACAACACCTTGAACTGCTGGTTACTCAAAGACAAACATCTGTCTGCCTCCTCTCCCACAGCCATGAAATTAAACCTCAGGTTGCACCACCAACACATGCTCCGGCACCCTGAGCACTGCCAACACAGTGGTTAACTGTGCGGGCTGCATCCGGTCAAGATTAAAACAAATAGTATGCTTTAGAGATGTCTAAAAATAGATATAGACAAAACCATAAAACTATATTACAACGAGAGGGAAACAGTTCCACCCCCCCCCATAGTTTGAGAATTTCCTGAGAATCAAACATGAAAGTACCAACAAAGTTGTTCATGCCCAGCACTTTAACATCATTCCCAATCAAGACAGTAGATTATGGAAACTAGAAAATCCTCAAACATTCCTCTCAGGAAGCTGTCAGTCTTACTACAACAACAACCGCCATCCTTTGAGATATTTTAGTTGATGTGACCCACATGTTTCCATTCGGTTGCACACTGTGGGGCCCTCCTGGGTTTTCCTCCTAGGAGTCATAGGAAGCTTCTTGGAGCTTTAAACGGATGCTTCAGGCAGCAATACTTCATGGTGCAACTCTCACTGCTACTGAAGCATGATGGGAGTAAGCAATACCTCACAGGAAGTTACCCAACGCAGCTCTGTGAGCGTTGTGAAGTACTGGAGATCGGTTGTTTACTTCCAAATGATGACTCAGTTCTTCATGCTACATTCACGGGGTCACACACTTGACAGGTGTGCATGCCCTGATCTAAAACCACCTGGACTACCATCTTGTTGTTCGTTTTTAAATCTCTCAATGGGCTGGCTCCATCATATTTATCTGGTGTGCTGATCACACTCCAGTCAGAGCACTCAGGTCCAGGACCAGATGCTTTTAGACTGTCCCAGAGCCAGACTGAAGACCAGATCCAGACTGAAGACCAGATCCAGACTGAAACCCAGAAGGGGCCAGAGCTTTCTCAGTAGCAGGTCCTAAGCTCTAGATCTCTCTTCCTCCCAACATTAGAGCAGCTTCCTCTAATCAGAGCTTTAGATCACTTTTAAAAACTCATCTTTTTGCTCTGGCTTTTAATGTAAACTGGGCTGTGTCATTTTATTGTTGTTGCTTGAATTAAAGTTTTTATCTGTTGTCTGTTTTTAGCATATTCTGTTTCAGAAGGTTTTTCCGGCTCTTTATTATGCTTTTTATCTTATGCTGTTCTGTTTGTAAATGTGCTATATAAATAAACTCTGACCTTGACCTTGAACCTAACACATATTATGTAATGTAAAGGACCTTGTTATTAAATGGAGGATTGGTATTACCATTTTGTTTGTCTGGGATGTATGTCTTAAGGCATGTAATTATAGACAAACATTTAAGAGGCTTATCGACAAACATTTAAGATGCTTATCAGATGTATCTGTATATCTATTGGTGTACTACATATATGCATGGTTCCTATATTGTTACTTTCCCCGAGCTGAGAGGCCATGACACCTAAGAGTCAGGGAAAGTGAAATGAAGAGTAACTGATATTACAGGAAATAAACATTACACACTAGTTAAACCCATCTGGCTAACACGTGTTAGTTTAAACAACATAGTAGCAGGGTTGATGTTGCCAAGTTGAAAGAGATTACACTTAAATTCTAGCTTAAAAGAAAGTACGTTTACACCAGAATTAATAAATTCAATATTTGAGGGTGTCCAATCCTCAAAATGTTGTTGTTTCTGTTAAAAAATGCTGATAAAAGATTAACTTGGTGAATAACGACTGTGTGGCTAGTATTAGTGTTCCACTGCTGCTTTGCTCACATGGTTAACATCTTACGGTCAGAAATAGTGTGTTGACCGTTTGTCCTACTTGGTCCTATTGGTCAAATTGTATAAGTGCATCCTCCCCCCTCAGTGTACCTGATTGCACTCAACCCTCACCAGGGTGGGAAATCAGCACCCGCCACCAGCTAATGGCGGGTACTTTTTCAAAGTGGCGGGTGACT
>NC_045743.1:17454967-17460798 GCF_008692095.1 Etheostoma spectabile | reverse complement strand
TACCAGCCACAGTGGCAGGTGGAGTGGTTTTCAGTTCTAGTCCGTGACATTGGTTTAAAAAAGATGGCAACATATCCCCGGTGTTAGGAGGCCTGCCGCCGAGTCAGCAGGAGCAACTGTTGAGGGCGAAGTAAAGAAAACGAGAAGGTACTTTTTTGAAAAAGTGGCGTATTGTGGCAAAGAGAAAACGGGGGAACGGTTAGCTTACTAGGGTTGGGCGGTGTCCCCTAAATTGGCAAATGATCAGACATACATGTAAACGCCCTCTGTAAATAGACAGTATGACATGCTGCCACTGGTAGGGCAGCACATTACAACGTGACCTACGGTGCCGCGAAGTCTTGACTCAACCAGAGCTCCGTGATCTGGACAAAGACAGCACGGTGAATCTTTAACAGAGCAACAGTAATAACCTAATATGCCATCATTACTGAGGTTAAACTACATTCTGGGTTACATTTGCATTGAATAACGTATTCAATAAATAGAAACAGATGAACAGATATGCAATATTATCTCACACATAAAATAGCCCCCTCATGAATTAGCCTACTATCGCTAACGTCCATTCATAAATCCTACATAAAGTCGTCAGACTTACTTACTGATGAACACACGCACACTGTAATATCCACAAAGTTAGTCCAATGAGGGGATAAAGGAAAGTGTGAAAGTGTTACACGTTAATGCCTGACTCTCTCGCTCTCCGTGTCTAAGCAGAGGCGTAAAGCATGACCCTAATGCATGCTTATACATTACTAGGCCAGGTAGAGCGAGCTCCTGTACTGACAGGGGGAGAGAGAGAGAGAGACTATCACTACAAATAGGTTGCACGTAAGAGGGGGGAAGTAGCTTTTACTTAAGGGGCCGCACAGCGCAAAGCCTGACGCATTTATCAATTTCCCATCTACTAGGATTTGCGTGTGTATGACAATTATGGGGGGGGGCGTTGGGATGATATCGTCCAACAGCACAACCATCTAGCCTACCTGATCGACGACCAGTCAATGCACTGCTCTTACTGTCGAACAACTGACTTTAAATTAGAGGCAATAAAAGACCACGAGTCATCCAAGTCCCATATCAAGTGCCCCGCCATACAGCTGGCAAAGATGGGACCGGGAGCAGAGTGGGGCAATAAAGGCTTTCATTTTTTCTTCTTCACATCACTTTTATTTGCTTATATTAGTAAAATATGTATTGATAATAATCCAAAATAATGTACTGAAGCAGTTGAAATTATGCTAGTGCATTTTTTTTATAAATTTGAATTCCAGAAAGAGTGGCTGGTAAAATTGAGCATCTACCAGCCACTGTAGCTGGTGGGCAAAAGAAGTTAATTTCCCACCCTGACCCCCACCCTGATCCCCACCCTGACCCCCACCCTGACCCCCACCCTGATCCCCACCCTCCACTGTTCCCTAAGCTTTGGGAGAACCTCGGCCGTGGTGAATAAACAGGAAGGAGTTTGTGATAACAATCTGCAGGGTCCGTGCATGTGATGATGTCATCAAGAGGAAGCCAACACATGCAGCGCCTCCACTTCCTTTTAAGGAGACATGAGTCAGGAAAGCCAAGCTGAACTGAAGCCAGAGGTCTTTTTGTGTATATATGTATCAGGAAATACACAAGTAACCGTTTGGAAAAATAATGTCTGTGTAAGTAGATCATGGCATAATGGGTGTTCACTGGAAAATGTCAATCTGCTCACCTACACTCTGTTAAGAAGTGAAGCCCATTTAAACATCTTAATGGAGTTGAGTGCTTATATTAGACAGGGACACAGTCAGGAAACGTCAGTATTCAGTGTGGATTTTGTCTGCTGGCTGTCATTGTGTAAATACGTGCTGCCTGCCTCCACAGTTACACATTAACTGGGCTGTGGCTGCATGAGGGACCATGAGGGGCCTTCTGGCAGATGACTAAGAATGAATTAGGGATTGTGTGGTGGGCTTCTCCTTCCTCGCTGCCCCACGCTAATCCACCCTTTGAAAACTGAACGCTTCACTGAGCTTCTAAAAACCACCCAGCACCACCCGGGCGACTTAATCCCCAGTTTAGACCGACTCCTCAAAGTCCTTAGACACAACAGACCATCAACAGAACCCTGGAGAGTTGTTGCAGGTCTGAGCTAAAAGGAGAATTATGGGTTTTCTACGATTGACAGTAGCCTGATCCAATAATTCAGCTCATTTCGTGGCAAAATTATGCCTAATGGAAGTTTATGTTTTAATGATGCTTTTAGCTTAAAGCTGCAAATCATCTATCCTTTGCTGTCTCACAGAACTGTCTAGGTGACAATTAAAGGCTTTCCTTCAGAAGATTATCTCCCTTGACACCTAAATGTATGTATGCTCTGGTCGATTTGGTGTTTCGACCATTTATAAACTAAACCCAGACTGGTTTACCATAATCATCCCCATTCATATCCATACAAACACTGTGTTTATAATTAAATTGCTCACAACTACAACATTATTCACATGAGTACAGATTCTTTATGGATCTAAGTTCTTAACGTTGCACCAGATTGATGCATTTAACTTTAAATGTAGCATGCCCCCAGACCCCCATACAGGGTTAGAAGGTCCACCCCCAGACCCCCCTACAGGGTTAGGAGATCCACCCCCAGACCCCCATACAGGGTTACAAGGTCCACCCCCCATAGTCTCACAAAAACCTGGGGGAAACACTGCTGTTATTTACATGGGACACTTCCGAAGACAGCTGATGGTTTTAATGAGTACGTGGGTCTATGTACTCATCCCATACCATGTAATTTAGTCCTAAATAAAAAATCTACTCTAAAAGTAGTTCATATTTTCCATTATGACTGACCGGCAAATTAGCTAATTAAAGAAAGTTCCCTAGCATTCATTCCACTTTGTGCAGACAGACAGCCAGCAGGTGCACCTGTAGAAGCCGACATACCGTAGTCCGTGCACCCAAGACCTACCGCTTTGCACTTGTGGTTTGTGTAAATACAATAGGACCCCAAGTTTCACTGACCCTTGCTGCCACATTAATTGAAACTGCTAGCTGCTGCGTTCCCTTTATGTTTGTGTCTGTGTCTCAGCCACGCGTGGCCATGCAACATGGCCGTGCAGTAATGACCCACATGTGGGCCAGGTCAGGTTTAAGATTGTGATTTTACTGTTAATCTAAAGCTGCTTCATTACTAACAGAGCATGACTGTACATTGTTTGTATGCATTATATTGCAGTGCTATTGGCAGTATTCAAAGCAAGAATGGGAGGTATTTCTATGTAAAAAAGGAGTGTTAATAACGTTGACAGTAATCTACCATTTTTCAGAAAGATGTCAACACTTGTGTTGACTTTCCATCACATTTATGTAGGAACATAACTCTAAAATAGCCTTCTAGTGAATATTTATCCAGGGTGCTGTGGAGCTACATTTAACAGCATGCTCCTGAGGAGACAACCCTGTTCACACAGAGTTCATAAGAACCCACAAAATCCGTTTTTCTAAATGTTCATGCAAAGTTTTTGGACAAAACTCTGTGCTAGGTATGAAACAGCTTGTTATCTGTTAAGTTATGTGTACAACACTGTGGATACATGTAGGTCTGATTTGATAAATCCTTTCTACGAAGTTGTCCTCTTGTCCTCAGAGCTTTGTGATGACCTGGTTGGTAAATCAACAAACCCCAAACTGCAGTTGTTGGCCTGCTCATGAGGGAAAATCCACAGCTGACCGGGTACAGCATGAACAGACAGTTCATACCAAAAGACAAGCAAACAAGCAAAGGAAGTTACTGAATGTTAGAAAAGCAAGCGGAGTATGCGCGTACGTAGAGAGACTATTGCTTATTGCATTTCTTTTATTAGAAGATTCAAGTAGTAAGCAATCGTTTTCCTGAAAAATCACAAATGTCAACGTCATGGTGGCAGCCTTAAAAAACTGTTTCAGTGGTTGTGAATAGGCTCAACTTTTCTTTTGTTTAAATGACTTCTGGGTCAAAATATGAATCAGGATTTTTAGCTTAGAATTGATATCATGATTCTCTGCCATGATGTTTTTTTCTCACGAAGTGTAATGTTTATTGTTTATTGCACACATGAGCAATTACAAAACGAAACATAACGGCAGTACCAAACAGATTTTTTTTGGGCTTCTATAGCACATCGCTCATCACCACAAGCATGTAAAAATAGAGGCTTCATAAAGAGAATATTTATGATTATATTTATGACTATTTCATTAAGTCTATGTTTAAAACTCAGAAGAAAGCGGTAGCGTTTGTGATGCAGTCACCTTGTAAAATTAAATGAGAATCAAAGTAACTATAAAATATATAAAAATATCAAAGTTAATTTAAAAATTAAAACGTGCAGGCCTACTTCTGAGACAAAAAAATCATAGACATTAGGGCTGCACAACATATCTTTATTTTATTGTCATTGCAAAATTAAATGCCGCAATAAACACATAACGAAAGGCTGCGACATATCGCGAATGTTTTGTGTTGAAAGAAATGATCAGTAGAAATCTGCAGTTTTTTCATTGCTTTTTTGTGGTGCTTTTTATATTTAACTCAGTGTTTAACGTGTTCAATAAAAGTGTTGGAAATTGTTTATTATATTTTAAATTCAACAAGCAATTGTTGCATTTTAGAAGACTGAACGCAGCAGAAATGCAGGACGGAGTATACTCAAATATCTGTTTGTTTATCGGAAGTAGTATCGTTATCGCGATCTCGTATGAACGGACAGGAAATTAACTAACAATGTAAAGATCAACAAGCTACTGACACATATGTTCAAATTTGATTGATTCAATAAGTTATTTCTTGTCTTAAATCCACCAGCCATCTTCATATTATACCAACATTTGCAGTTTCTTGAGCCTTTTTGGTAAGGTTACTAAGGAAATATCTGCCTAGAGTATTCTCCCCAAAACAAGTTTCCTTTTTATTTTTGAAGAACTATACAACAACAACAACAAAAATCACAACTTATTTTTGCAACTTTCTGTCTCTCACAACTTCATTGCAACAAACATTACAACTTTTATTGCATTTTTTAACAAAAGCTCCTGCAACATCAAGCGTTTTGGGCCGCAACAATCTCCAAAAAGGCTGCAAAATCCAGGAGGGACTGACTAATTAATGTTTACAACGGTTTGACACGGGTAGGGAGGGAACCTACTCCCTAGAGTACAGCAGTACTAGTGCTCTGGTATTCTGTGCTGACAGTCTTTAATGCCAAGTCAAGTTTCTCTGAACCCTGGGACAGGGAGTAGGAAAATGTACGGCAACATGATCCTCCCACAACCCTAAACAGCAGCTTAAACTACCAACTCTCTGCAGAAGTGCCTCACAGTTCCCTACAACCACGGCTGTTTCCATGCGGGTGGGATGGCCAGGTGGTGAGCCACATCCCCCCTCCTCCTCCATCCCCATCCCCCACCCACAGACCTAATCTAAAACTGGGGTGCAGCAACAGCTGATCTTTCAGGAGCGTCTTTTTTTAGACCTCTTCTGCAGAGCGGGCCAACTCATCAGGACTAACATACCATCCTGTCAGAGGACTGCCAGCGAGGGACTTGACCCGTCGGCTTCTTAAAGGCACAGACTCTCTCGTAGCCGCACAGATGTGAGAGAACACTGTTATAAGAAATAAGCATTTCACTGTTGGGAGTTGATGAGGACGAAGATGTATGTTCACCAAAGGGAGTCTCCTTGTGTGGACAGTGTGTATCTGCTGCTGCTGAATAACACAAACAACTGGTTTATTGACATTTAGCATACATCTTAGCATATCATGTCAGCAGTTGCACATTTTTTGTTTTCCCATCCTGTACATATT
>NC_045743.1:17454833-17454957 GCF_008692095.1 Etheostoma spectabile | reverse complement strand
TTCTTTTATTTTATTCATATTATTATTTCATGTATATTGTGTGTATGTATATTTTTCCTAGTATCTCATTTATATTCTGTGCTTTGTGACCGATTTTGCTGCTGTAACACCAGAATTTCCCATT
>NC_045743.1:17452168-17454823 GCF_008692095.1 Etheostoma spectabile | reverse complement strand
TCAATAAACATCTATCTATCTATCTATCTATCTATCTATCTATCTATCTATCTATTCTCCTCACACCTGAGTCGGGTAACACTCCTGCAAATACACCACAACAAGACGTGATTGCCAGCTACAGGAATGTGCGACCTCAGATCCACTGCTGCAGTGTAAACAGTCAGCTAAGAAGATGACATTCAAACAGCCGAACCTCGGTAGGCTTCGGCCCCGTTACCACACACAGTCACAGCCATGACGTGAGGACAATGTGTTTCAGTTAAGAGTGACACGCAAATATGCTGAAACATCCGGGTTGGGTTAGCACAGACCCAACTTCCTCCTAACTGAAAAAACAACTTGTCAACGCTGCCCTGAATCAGGGGGATGGCTATGATTGCCGAGTTCAGGACTTCATTCTCACCATTAAACTAAAAAAAAACACTCAAATGTTGCTGAGTAACAGGCAGCAGCATCCATGTTGATTCATTTGTGAATGCGGGAAATAAATCTCTGTCTTCTCCTCTAAAAGATGGATGCCCAATGTAGCTTCAGAGCAGTAACTGTCAGGCTTTGCTTGGTTTTCTAGGGCTGGGTTGGCATTTAGCTTAGATATTAAACCCAAATATTGATCGTTTCACACCTCAATGGCACAGGTCGGTCGGTATCACACTTCAAACAGGCCGACGTTAAGCCCTGAAGACACACTGGGTGTTATTCCTACCACACAACATTCATTTATCCTACACTAGACTTTAGAGATTAGAAACTGTATACCTGTCACAACATGACTTCCGCACCTGTTAGAAACAACTGGGTAACTCTGCCAACCTTAGCCTTGCATTATTAATGGATAGCCCAACAGGTTAGCACATGAAAGGCTCATTTTGTAGAGTACAGTAAACCATTTTAATCCGCTGTGGGTCAAAATAAAGAGAGCTGCCACAGCGCTGTGTGTCATGCAGTCTAGAGCCCAGACAGGCCTACGTCCTTCTGCAAGGATTACTAGAACCACAATTAAATGTTTAAGTCTATGATAACATTACAGTAATGTTTTCACAACTTTACTATATTGTTTGGTTGAACAAAATCATTTTTTGAATATATCATCCTGTTTTGAACAGGGCAGAGTCCAGCTGAGTCTTCACACCGAGGATAAAACCTATCAAACCTGAAGTTAAATGGTGTTTTCTTTGCACCATTTAGGACTTAACATTTTAATTGTTTATGCATATTGGACACTTCTTTATTTAAAATGCCCATATAGTAGATTTTGCACGTTGGCATATGAATTGCTTGTGAATGAAATGCTTTTCTACATGCAAACTGTCAGATCTGGGACTGAACGGACCAACCAAAGAAAAGTTTTTAAAAACACACCCTACTTGCACATATGTTACCAGGCAACAAGAGCTAGTTTTACCTACTGTAATCACTGTTTCAAGTCTCTACAAGTGAACTGCCATACTGTAAAGGACAAGGAAAGTAGGATATCAATGTAAAAGCTTAGGGCATACAGACAGAAATGATTGTATTGTAATATGTTGCCTTCAAGTCTTCAGATGTAAGGACAATTAAAAGCTGGGGTGAAATGGGTGCGTTTACTGTCTACTTTTTTTAATTCTGGGGTAAAATTCTGGATAAATTAAGAAACCTGGTATCATTTAAAACAAATATACCTGGACTAACAGTAGCCAAGTGTGTCAGTATGTACCGTGAGGTGTTGGGGTACCCTATCTTAAATAAGGACGTCAAACTCGGCTCTACAGGGGGCTGAGGACGAAGACCAGTCCATGGACTTTCAACTGGTTTGTCCCTCATTTCAGACATGACGTTGTCTTCACTCACCTCTCTCGCGATGAGATTGAGGGCATCGTCCTCTGCCGTCGACCTCTCCTTCTTGGTGGACCTCTTCCGTCCCGTGCCCTGGGTCCCCATGTTGTCTCAGACTGGCTCCTTATCCACTCACCGCGCACCCAGTCCCGCTCGTGGTCCAAAGGCGCACCGAATAATCCCAACAGTACTTAGATAGTGGGTCTCGCGTGTCGCTAAAATATTAAATGAAAGGCGGGGAGATGAAACAAAGCGTGGCTGGTCGCGCTCACAGCGCGGGTCATTGTCACACATCCGTCTGTTCCTCTCCTTCCTGTGTTCCTGTGTTTCTGAGACTCCGCGTCCGCTTCAAACCGTGTCGGTGACGGGCAGCATCAGCCCCACGTGCGCCTCGGAAGCTTTACTAGCAACTTCTATGATAACTTCTCACCGTCACGTACACAACAGCCGTACCTGTCCGTCATTCAATAGATACAACACAAAAACTCACATTAAAAACAAACAAAAAAGCAGTTAAACCGCCATTATTACAATGTTTTTAAAGTGTCTCGTGTTAGTCTAGCTTGCAGAGGTGTACTCCACCACCTGACGGAGTCACAGCAACAGACTCGGGTCTGACACCAACCAACTTCAAAGCCTGTCCTCAATCAAGATGCCTTCACGTGGTGTCGGATGTATGGCTTACAATAGAAATCATCATTCAGAGATCCTCACTCAACTTCTGGAGACAGTTTGCTGCTCTCAAAGTAAAGAAGCTGAATCGTTTGGCAAATTTTCAGTTGTTTATTTTATTATTATTATTTATTAATCCTTTATTTAACCAGGAAGTCCCATTGAGAT
>NC_045743.1:17451994-17452158 GCF_008692095.1 Etheostoma spectabile | reverse complement strand
TTTTACAAGAGAGACCTGGCCAAGGTAGCAGCCAAATCACAACACATATTTGTTAAAAAAAAGTTTGTAATATCCAATAAATTTCGTTCCACTTCAGGATTGTGTCCCACTTGTTGTTGATTCTTCACAAAACGTTACAGTTTTATATCTTTATGTTTGAAGCC
>NC_045743.1:17446224-17451984 GCF_008692095.1 Etheostoma spectabile | reverse complement strand
TGTGGCAAAAGGTCGAAAAGTTCAAAGGGTCCGAATACTTTCGTAAGGCACTGTATATACACTGTATGTAAAAATATATTTATATGTATGTATAGTGTATATATACAATACTCAATCAAGCTACCTTCACGTGGTGTCGGATATATGGGTTTTTAATAGAACAGATGGTTATTTTTGCAATTATGAACACTGGCAAGGCAGAAATTTAATGTGGTACCCCGATACCATTAATTAATACTACTGAAACAAACATTGCATACTTGATTACACTTTCTATACATTTCAACATTTTTCTTGGATAATTCGGATATCCTCAACTTAAAAAAAAAAAATCATTATCATTAAATGAATGGATACTACAGAGGACTGTTTTTTGGGGGCTTTGTTCAGCAGGGGAATCTAGTAAGTGTTCCTTTAGCCTATGCATGTAACCAAAGATAGGTAACCTATTATTCCAAGCCTAAACTTCAAAACAATTAGATTAGATTAGAAAATACTTTATTCATCCTACAGCGGGGGAAATTCCCTTGTTACAGCAGCATTTTCTACAATAAAAGCAAAATAACAAACAAGTAAACACACAAGAAAAACAGGCAAACAACAGATTATAGACTGGATGTAAAGTGGCGTCTAATAAAGGTTTTGTAAAGTACGGTTGCCATAGTACAAAAAACAATATTGGAGTGTAAGTAAGTGACGTTACAATTAAATTGAATATGTAATTAAAGTAATAAAGCAAAAGTAAGTAAACATAATATGAATTATATTTACCTGTGACCATAATATAGAAAAAGTAAGTACTTGAAATGGAAAAATAGAAATGCAGATAATAAGCCTATAAGTTTCATTTCTGCGTGTTCTATTTTTATTATTTAAAAAGCCAATGTACACTTTACAATGGAAAAAAACTGAATTACAGTGAATTATAAAAATAAATCTCTCATTATGTTAATTTCTTGACTAAAATCACAACCACAAAAGTGTTGCTATGACACCAGGCCCCCAATCAAAGCGCTTAATGAATGAATGTTCAACGTGCGGAATTTACGCTGCGCACCTGAATGCAGCATCAACCTCTGGACGGGGACTACATGTTCAGGGGTTAAATTACAGCCAGAAACTACAGCTCCTGCCTGGGCTATCGCACTCTCTCACACCCCCGGGGCTATTTTTAATGATGACCAGCGAGCTCTAAAAACAGTCTAGAGTTTCTTAAAGAGATAGAAGGTACCCCAGCTCACATGGGCCCACTGTAGATCCCATAGTAGATCCCATAGTAGATCCCAAAGTAGATCCCGTAGTAGATCCCATAGTAGATCCCAAAGTAGATCCCGTAGTAGATCCCATAGTAGATCCCATAGTAGATCCCATAGTAGATCCCAAAGTAGATCCCATAGTAGATCCCGTAGTAGATCCCGTAGTAGATCCCATAGTAGATCCCATAGTAGATCCCGTAGTAGATCCCGTAGTAGATCCCGCAGTAGATCCCATAATAGATCCCGTAGTAGATCCCGTAGTAGATCCCATAGTAGATCCCATAGTAGATCCCATAGTAGATCGCGTAGTAGATCCGTAGTAGATCCCGTATTAGATCCCATAGTAGATCCCATAGTAGATCCCATAGTAGATCCCATAGTAGATCCCATAGTAGATCCCACTGTAGATCCGTAGTAGATCCCGTAGTAGATCCCATAGTAGATCCCATAGTAGATCCCGTAGTAGATCCTGTAGTAGATCCCATGTCCTCCTGTGTGTGTAATGGGGCAGGAGGCCTAGAATCTGTCTGGACTAGACAGGGGTGAGTGGAAATACTTCTTGCGGTATCACTGTTGTATCATTTGGGTTTTTATTTTTGTACAGATAAACCTTTGTGATACGTTTACACTTCCTGTCCCATTTTGATCAGTTATATATTCATAATTCATATATGAAGTACTCTGTTTTGCACTCTTTTAAGAACACTTTGCATGAGGCTGCACACATGGTTGTTAAAACAATCCTGTCTATTATTACATCGGCTCATGGGCGATGAAGTTGCAGTGAAAGGGACCTGATGCGTGCCCAGGTTGGATCAGTGGGTAGACCAGGTGCACACATGCTTCCAGGTTTATGGGTATTAGGTCTTGATGCCAAGGTCCAGGGTTCGACTCTGACCTGTGATGAATTCCTGCACGTCTTCCATGTTTCTCACCTTGCTGTCCTATCAAATAAAGCCTAAAAAATAATCTTAATAAAAAAAGAAAGGGTCCTGATGAAGAGCTGTTCCACTCACATTGACATATTGTTCCTACTGGAGAAACGGAGAGGTAGGATAAACTATAGCCTTCACATGCCTTGACCTACTTATTTGATTGATTTGAACATGTTGTTGATTATAATTGACAGAGACACACTTAGGCTATATCACAAGATGGGTATCCAATCACATGCTGGCAGTTTGCATTAGTCACCGATGATCACAGTTTGTATCTGTAGACCTTTTTCATGGCAGACATGTTGACATGTCATAGTAGGAAGATAACAGGTGTGTTCTAAACCTTACTGATGGCTGCACTTTCAGTGATAGACTCATTCTCCCAAAATGCACCACAGAGCGCCACAGGAAGTCCTTCCTGCCTGTGGCCATCAAACTTTATAACTCCTCCCTCTAAGTGTTGACACACACACACACACACACACACACCACACACAACACACACACACACACACACACACACACACACACACACACACACACACTTAATGAGGTTGAAACTGGACAATATTATCTGTTTTGTGCAATAACACCGGCTAAATGTTGCAATACTCAACTGCTACCATCGTTATTATTATTATTATTATTATTATTATTATTATTATAATTATATTATTATTACTGTTCACCATACAACCCTTAACTGTGTAAATACTGTAGATATCCACACTCCTATATTTTTTATTTATATTTCTACTGGATATTATACAAAGAAGGTGTTATTATTAAAGTTGAAAAAAAATCCTAACATCATGGCCCTGTGTGAAAAAGTGATTGCCCCCTTGTTAAAACATACTATAACTGTGGTTGTCCACACCTGAGTTCAATTTCTCTAGCCACACCCAGGCCTGATTATTGCCACACCTGTTCACAATCAAGGCATCACTTAAATAGGAGCTGCTTGACACAGTAAGGTCCCCAGAAGATCCTTAAAGCTACACATCATGCCGAGACCCAAAGAAATTCAGAACAATTGAGAAAGAAAGTAATGAGATCTATCAGTCTGGAAAGGGTTATAAAGCATTCCAAAGCTTTGGGAATCCAGCGAACCACAGTGAGAGAAATTATCCACAAATGGCGAAGACATGAACAGTGGTGAACCTTCCCAGGAGTGGCGGCCGCCCAAAATTAACCCAAGAGCGCAGCGAGACTCATCCAAGAGGTCACAAAAGACCCCACAACAACGTCCAAAGAACTGCAGGCCTCACTTGCCTCAGTTAAGGTAGCGTTCATGCCTCCACCATCAGGAAAAGACTGGGCAAAAATGGCCTGCATGGCAGAGTTCCAAGGAGAAAACCACTGCTGAGCAAAAAGAACATCAAAGCTGTCTCAATTTCTCCACAACACATCTTGATGATCCCCAAGACTTTTGGGACAACATTCTGTGGACCGATGAGACAAAAGTGGAACTCTTTGGAAGGGTGTGTCAAGTATATCTGGCGTAGAAGGAACACTGCATTCATAAAAAGAACATTATACCAACAGTAAAATGGTGGTGGTAGTGTGATGGTCTGGGGCTGTTTTGCTGCTACAGGACCTGGAAGACTTGCGTGATAAAAGGAACTATGAATTCTGTGTCTACCAGAGATCCTGAAGGAGAATGTCCGACATCCGTTCGTGTACTCAAGCTGAAACGAACTTGGGTTCTGCAGCAGGACAATGATCCTAAACACACCAGCAAGTCCACCACCGAATGGCTGAAGAAAAACAAAATGAAGACTTTAGAGTGGCCTAGCCAAAGTCCTGACCTGAATCCTACTGAGAGTTGTGGTATGACCTTAAAAAGGCCGTTCATGCTCGAAACCCTCTAATCTAACTGAATTGGACAATTCTGCAAAGATGAGTGGGCCAAAATTCCCAGGACGCTGTAAAAGCCTCATGCACGTTATCGCAAACGCTTGGTTGCAGTTGTTGCTGCTAAGGGTGGCCCAACCAGTTATTAGGTTTAGGGGGCAATCATTTTCACACAGGGCCATGATGGTTAGGATTTTTTTTCACCTTTAATAAAATAACACCTTCATTTACAAATTGCATTTTGGTTTACTTGTGTTGTCCTTGACTATTGTTTAAATTGGTTTGATGTTCCGAAACACTTAAGTGTGACAAACATGCAAAGGAACAAGAAATGAGGAAGGGGGCAAACACTTTTTCACACCACTGTATATATCTCTAGAGATATGTATATCTATAGAGATAAATATATATCTATAGAGGTATATATCTATAAAGATATACATATCTCTAGAGATTTATATATCTCTAGAGACATATATCTCTAGAGGTATATATATCTATAGAGGTACATATATATTTCTATAGAGATATATATATATCTCTATAGAAATATAGACTGCCAGCCTGAAACTGTATTACTACCACTACACAACTAGAGTAGGTAATGCTGCAAGGCCGCCCTCCTGTGTTCATACCGTGTCATACAAGGAGACAACAGGAGAACACACAGGAAGACACACAAGAAGACAACAGGAAGACAACAAGGAGACACACAGGAAGACACACAGGGAGACAACAGGGAGACACACAGGAAGACAACAGGGAGACAACAGGAAGACAACAGGTCCACTGCAGTCTGTGCAGAATCCCGTGGACTCTTTATTAAAGAAACTCAAAGAAAGAGACATGTCTGTGTCAGATTTCTGATTACATAAACTAGTTATAGCCACTCATGTTGTGATGAGACATTCACATTAAAAAGCATACAAAGCATCAATGACACGTGTTTAAACTCATGTGTACTTCAGCACGTGGGGTAACCTTAACGATTAAATCAAACAATATTATACAGTTTAAAAATATATTACAGACAGTGTTTTGATGTTGTTGCACTGTAAGTTGCATGGCCTGCATTTTTTTGTATGCATACATATTTTTTGTTTCCTCTCCACTAATATGATATTGTAAAGTCGGGGCAGGATAAAATGATTGATTTGTCTATGCATGTGGGATATTTTAGTGTTTTAACATGAGTTTGTTGTGCCTTTCTTCAACAATATGTTGATTGTTCTAGATAAATAAAAAAATCAAATCTATCAAACTGTATGAAGACATAATTGCATTACGAATAAACCAAACACAGCTTCTGTTTGTATCTGACATGTGGCAGTTGAATAAAAAGTAAAACACCACATTTATCTATCTATTAAAGGCAGTGCATTATGGGACATACGTCCTCCACATATGTTCCCCATTGGGGATCAATAAACAGATTAAAATTAAAAATTTAAATTAAAACTATAAGGGAGCGTCCCACTTTGGGCTCCTTTAAGAGCCAGGTACAGCTGCGGCTTAGAGCCATGTAATTATGTAAACATGTAACCACCGCTAACTTGTGTTGTCATTTTTTGTCATTTTTTGTTTTTTTCCTGTCTCTTTTTTCTTCTTTTCTTTTTGTTTCTTCTTATTTTTATATAGTAAATGCTACTATCCTATGTCTTTATTTACTGTAACTCCAACCTGCCTATTGGACTGCAGATGGAAATTAGCCC
>NC_045743.1:17443136-17446214 GCF_008692095.1 Etheostoma spectabile | reverse complement strand
ACAATCTGGCACATTTACGTGTACTGTTGTGCTTGTTCATCAATGTGCATTATCCTGAATTAATAAATGGATAAATAAATTAATAAATAAAGACCAACATTTCCTATTCTGTTTGCATGCTTTAAAAACTTCCCAAGTGTAATTTCCAGTAAACGTGACCATTGACACATTGCTGCGTGAGGTCTAATGTCTAACGTAGACCGGCCTGGAAAGTTTTATGATGAGTGGTGAGAGTAAACCAGGAAGTGAAATTATGTTGTTGGCCTTTTACAAGTCAGGACTGGACTTTGGTTTTACTTTTATTTTCTGTGAAAAAAAGAAAAAGTCACCTGGTGCAGCGTCAGACTCTCACACCAGAGATCCACAGTCTGGAGGAGCTGCTGCTTTGTAACGGGAATAAAGGCTGAAGACGGAATCAGGACTGGGGGGACACCTTTGGACTTTTTCTGTCTTGTCCATTTGGATTTCCTCTGTTATTTTGGTGTGAAGTGAACTTTTGATGGGGGAAAGTCTCCCCAGGGTGCCAGGAGGAGCCCAGTGCTGCAGGGAGACTCTGAGTAGACCCGTGCAGGCTCTCAGGGTTAAGATGGTGCTTCTGGGAAGCTCTGGCGTGGGGAAGTCCAGCCTGGCACTGCGATTTGGCAAAGACGAGTTCAGGATTACATCACCTACTGTAGGCTGTGAGTTCAGAATTCAATTAACTAGTCTTTAAATGGTGTGAAAATGGCTGATTTGCTGTCTTGCTGAGAGCTACATTAGAAGATGTTTACCACCCTCATGTCTGTAAGGTCAATATGAAGCTACAGTCAGGAGATGGTTAGCTTAGCATAGCATAAAGACTGGAAGGTGGAAACAGATAGCATGATTCTGTCAGAAGAAAACACTCCAACATTTTGATTCATCAACTAAATATCTATGAACAGAGTGCTCTAACGGGGAGTTATATGTGCTACAACTCTTCAACATTTTGATTAATTAACTAAATCTATGTACCATGTGCTCTAATATCTATAATAATATCTATATGGGCTGGCTATTTCCTGGCGGGAAGCGATGAATTCCTGGAGAAACCAAAACTTTATGTTTTTAAAGCTCAGTTTTTGTACAGATTAAACAAACAAGATATAACGTGTTAAGCTTTATTTGTGCTTGCAGGCATGTTTTTTTTAACTTTGGAAAGCGCCAGGCTAGCTATTCTTCTAGTTTCCAGTCTTTATGCTAAGCTAAGCTAGGCTAACGTCTCATGGCTGTAGGTCTAAATCACGTCTTTAGTTTTTGCGTTTCTAATCAAAGTCTGTGTTCAAAGTCCGTGTCGGAGGATGGCTTTCACCAGGGAAGCCCGTTGTTCGTGTCCTGTGTAAAACCAAAAGTCAACGTTGATTTATTTGACTTAAGTAACACACCTAACTTAAGTCACGTAGCCGAACCACCATCTTTTCCTCAACCTAACCAAGTAGCTTTGTGTCAATTTACAACGTTAGCCACTTTTTTTTAAACGGCTACTGTTTCCAATGTGCTCCTGCCACTGGTGCGACGATGTGTTTCCCTTGAAACCTAACCGAGAATGCAGTTTAGTTTGATGTGGACATAGGAGACAGGGTTGTCCAGCCAGGACCAATCTCTAAAGAACCAAGACCTGAATCCGCCCAGGTAACATAGTGCTGTCTGCCCCTCCAGGTGCCTACCTGACCCGAGTGGTGCACCTGAGGGACGTCACTCTTCGCTTTGAGATATGGGACACGGCCGGGCAGGAGAAATACCACAGTGTCACCCCCCTTTACTACAGAGGGGCCCACGCTGCACTCCTGGTCTACGACATCAGCAAAAGGGTAAATGGAACAAAACGCCTGACCATGGAAACTACTAACCTTGTCTTATCTTGACTCATATATTGGTGCTTATGCCATCATGTGTCCCTGTGTGTGTTTGTGCCGCTATAGGAAACCTTCATCAGAGTCCTAGTGTGGCTCAAAGAGCTCGAGAAACAGTACATCCCAGGATCCACGGTCATATGGCTGGTGGGCAACAAGGGAGATCTGGAACAGGACCGACAAGTCTCAGTGCAGGTGCAGTTCATACACAGAGGACCACCTTCCTTAATCTCAATCAATCCCTATTCAACATGCAGAGTCAAATCTACCGTGTGTTTCAAGCTGTGCTTTGCTTATGTCCTCATACAGGAAGGACAGAGTCTAGCCAATGACAGGGGCTTATTTTTTATGGAGACATCAGCCCTGTCGGGGGATCAAGTCTGCCAGCTGCTGCTTTCTGTAGGTAGGTAAATGGTGTCAAAGGAACTGCAATAAAGAAGTTATTATAGACTTTTATTGCCTGAACGCAGTCTCCCAGGTTGGCTCCTATTGGCTTTGCCCCGTAAAGTCCCACCAATCAGATGCTTGGAAATGTCCAAGAAGACTATGAGGGTTAGGGTTGCTGTTATTGCTGAGTGTCCTAATCTTAATAGAGGAAGCCAGATTCATCCACAGTCACAGACTAATCTCTGGGATCCAAGACCACTTGTCTACCACTAGAGAGCAGTAGATACAAACACGAGCAGCAAACACACTTTATTCATAATTTCTACACAATTACTGGCATTATGACAAGTATGACATAATGTAAAACTCACGCTTGGTTTGTCAGGTGATGTCAGTTGCCAGAATAGGAAAAAAAAATCAGTTCAGTTCTCATTAAAAAGATGCAAAACCCTTTCTTAGACTGTTATGCAAACAAACTGCATGCAGATTAATAAGCTTCCCATCTATACCCATACCCTCTGTCCCATTCACTCTTTCTTGCTAACTGGATTAGATGTGGCATGCATGTTTTTTGTTATCCTGTTTCCATTGTAAATTGAAATAATTCATGTGAAAGTATGTAAGATTTGTGAAACATCCTAGTCAAAAAGGCACAAACACAACAGACCTCATCTGTCAACTTTCTG
Source organism: Etheostoma spectabile (assembly GCF_008692095.1). Taxonomy (NCBI): domain Eukaryota; kingdom Metazoa; phylum Chordata; class Actinopteri; order Perciformes; family Percidae; genus Etheostoma; species Etheostoma spectabile. The sequence continues at coordinate 17,443,270 of NC_045743.1, read as the reverse complement.
TTGCTGTTTCTACACGCCTCCCCCCTGTGGATTTGGAGCTAATTTTTGTAAATGCTCTAATTAGTAAACAACTGCTTTGCTTTAATGACAGTTTTAGTTTTAGTTTTAGCAGCTAGCACCTAGCCTGGTCCAAT
>NC_045743.1:17441522-17443126 GCF_008692095.1 Etheostoma spectabile | reverse complement strand
GGCTCTGTGGATGTTTGATGAACCCCCCTTCAGACCCTTTCTGTGTTTCAGGACCTCCTGATTTAGAACTGGAGCTCTGAATATACTACCTGGAATATAACAAACTCACAGTAGTGTAAAAACCATTCCCCTGTGTAGAATATAGTATTTAACTCAATTTCTCCCCAACTATCTGGCAACCCACAGAAATTCTCTAATGACCCCCTTGGGGGTCCCGACCCCCAGATTGAGAACCACTGGTCTAAGTGAAGGTCTGAGGTGCCAGTTGGCCTGTTAGAGGCCTGCAGCTGTGAGTGTAACCGAGGTCTGCTTCAGCCCACAGAGTGTACGAGTGTGTTGGAGCGCAGCAGGGGGGGCTGTCCGAGTGGAGGGAGACGGCTCATGTGGATCTGCGTCGTGGAGACACGCTCAATCCTTTTGGATCCTGCTGCAAAGTTGGACCCTAACCTCTGTCCCTGTCAAATGGATTTACTGCTTGTCTTTGTGTCTGTCTTCATCATTTCAAAGCTGCACCGGGTAACACAGCCAATACACACAAAAACATGCTGTTACATTCTGAATCTGGGGTTCTCTGCCTGTTTGATTCTACTAACCAATGCAACCCTGAATATATCCTGTAATTTGGCATTGTGGTGAAATATAAACAAGGAATGCATTTTCAGGATGTTTTACTTCAGACATAAAGCTTCTCAGTGTTTGTAATGCAGTATGAGTCCTTAGGTTTTGTGTTACAGTCGTACTAGTGATCTGTCCACAAGAGTTTCATTTGTCGTACTGATTTTCCTCGGTGGCTTTAGGACCAGGATCAACGCCCTCCTCCGTGTCTGTCCATGTGCCAGATGTGGAACTCATACCACTTCCTTTCATTCAGTGTCTCCTGCCTGTGATCTGGTTGAGCGGAGATCCCATAAGCACAGCTCCGTTGAGTGTGGTTCTTGGGGTAATCTCATAATAAAAAACTGTATTTGAACAGTCCAAACTTTGAAAGTATTTCCACAATTTGCTGGTCTGGAGATGGAAACGATGACGAACGACAACAACTGGCCTTTAACACCATTTGGAGACATTTTTAAAACAACATACAGTATCTTGATTGCTTTATGTACCCATGAGTCTGCAGTGGTGTCAACCTACAATGTGGTCTTTAAATTGTACCCTGGTGGGGGGGGGACACAGATGTACTGCAAGTGATAGATACATTGGCCTAATTTGTACAACTTTAATGGTAAATAAAGAACTCCAAAATGTCAGAAATATTTCCCATTTCACTGGGTGTCACTCTTTGCTTTAGTGTTGTCTCTTCAGTTCTGCCACCTTGTTTAACTGGACCAGATTATAAAGAAATAGTTTCAACATTTTGGAAAATAGGCTTATTTGCTTGTTTGTGTCCAAGAGTGAGATGATATATTCAATATGAGTTTTCTGACTTCAAATAATTAAACCATAAAGTAAAAAAAAGCTGTCCCCAACGCTGTTGTAAATATTAACTGGATATATACTTTAAATAATTGTGTAAGAAGAAAAACAACACAATCTTGGAAAAGGAAAATGCATTTTAAGTTGGGAAACATTTTGAGTCCCCCCCCCCTCACGTGCCTCACAGT
>NC_045743.1:17437796-17441512 GCF_008692095.1 Etheostoma spectabile | reverse complement strand
AAAAGGTGATTATCATGAAGTGACAACAATATGATTAGTTAAAGGAACATGCCACCATTTGTTGAAATATGGTTTATCACGGTCTCCCCTAGCTGTAGATGGGGGGCAACGCATTTTTTTGTCTCAGTGCATGCGTTGTGTTGGTCCGGTGCAACACCAGCTGTTAGCTTAGCATTGTGAATGGAATCCTATGTTGCCGGTTAGCACGTTGTGAGTAAAACTGAGCCAACAAAACAACCTAATTACTTCTTGTAGCTTGCATATTCACAACAAATACAAATAGCTTAAATAATACCTGGATTTTAAATAATCTGCTGACAACAGGTAAAATGGCCGGTGGAAGCTTCCACACTGAGGGACTTCTCTTTCCTGCAGTCCTGCTCTTTGGACACATTTCTCTCATTTAACACACACACACACACACACACACACACACACACACACACACACACACACACACACACACACACATTTTTCTCTACAGAATGGCTCCATATTTGGGCTTTTTACTGCTTGGTGATTTGAGATATGGCTAAGATCTTGATGATGATATGGCTGAATCTTTGATGATGATATTGCTGAGATATTTGATGATGATATGGCTGAGATCTTTGATGATGATATTTGGCTGAGATCTTTGATGTGTATGCTGAGATCTTTGATGATGATATGCTGAGATCTTTGATGATGATTATGGCTGAGATCTTTGATGATGTATTGCTGAGATCTTTGTGATGATAATGCTGAGACTTTGATGAGATATTGCTGATTTGATGATGATATGGCTGAGATCTTGGATGATGCTATGCTGATATGTTGATGATGTATGGCTAGATCTTGATGATGATAGGCTGAGATCTTTGGATGATATTGCTGAGATCTTTGATGATGTTATTGCTGAGATCTTTGATATGATATTGCTGAGTCTTTGATGATGATATGGCTGAACTTTGATGATGATATTGCTATAGCTTTGATGATATATGGCTGAGATCTTTGATGATGATATGCTGGATCTTTGATGATGTATGGCTGAGATCTTGATGATGATATTGCTGAGATCTTTGATGATGATATTGCTGAGATCTTTGATGATGATATGCTGAGATCTTTGATGATGATATGGCTGAGATCTTTGATGATGATATGGCTGAGATCTTTGATGATGATATGGCTGAGATCTTTGATGATGATATGGCTGAGATCTTTGATGATGATATGGCTGAGATCTTTGATGATGATATGGCTGAGATCTTTGATGATGATATGGCTGAGATCTTTGATGATGATATTGCTGAGATCTTTGATGATGATATGGCTGAGATCTTTGATGATGATATGGCTGAGATCTTTGATGATGATATGGCTGAGATCTTTGATGATGATATGGCTGAGATCTTTGATGATGATATGGCTAAGATCTTTGATGATGATATGGCTGAGATCTTTGATGATGTAGGCTGAGATCTTTGATGATGAATGGCTGAGATCTTTGATGTGATATCTGAGATCTTGATGATGATATTGCGAGATCTTGTGATGATATGGCTGATCTTTGATGATGATATTGCTGAGATCTTTGATGATGATATGGCTGAGATCTTTGATGATGATATGGCTAAGATCTTTGATGATGATATTGCTGAGATCTTTGATGATGATATTGCTGAGATCTTTGATGATGATATTGGTGAGATATTTGATGATGATATGGCTGAGATCTTTGATGATGATATTGGTGAGATATTTGATGATGATATGGCTGAGATCTTTGATGATGGTCTTCAGTGAAACAGGGCTTCATAGTGCTGATTGGAACCCGGCTCCTGTAGAGACCGAGGGGCTGCTGGTCCTCGTTTGCTTTGGATGCCTCACAGAAAATAAAAAAAGCAACACCTCACGCTGAGAGGATAAAATAAGTGGATAAATCTGGTGAAAAACAACATCCAGCTCTGCTGTTTCAGATTTTGCAGATGTTGAGTGATCTCAGACCAGCTTTGACTCATTTAAAACTCTTGAACTGCAAATACAACCAAAGAGAGGATAAATCAGGGATAAAGATCTGGAGAATGAAAGACAGAACTAAACTAAGGCTTCATTCTTGATTCAATTCAACGTTTAGATATGCTGTATGGGGTGACACAATATAAGAAGTAACTTAGGAATTAAAAGTTTCCTTGTGTTTTTTGGAAAATCTAATTTAATACTTACGTATACATGAATACGATAACATTCCGAACTTTGAATGAGGTACAGTATGCATCCAGTTCTAAACTTGACAAGAAAGAAATGCCATCTTGAAACCCAAAACATTTCCTTTACTGCTTCACATGGTGATGCAACGCCGCTGCATCAGGGATAAAACTCAAGGATCCATTTAGTTCATTTAGTTCATTATAATTAGCATGTGAAGCCCTCAGAGGACTTAAATTACATGTTTTCATGGATCACATTCACATTTTTATAGTAAGTTGCTTCAGTTTTACCTTCTTGAAAACACTTGCAATCTTAGTTTAATAATTTTTGAACATGTGAAAAAAAAACTTTAAAATAAAAGATACATATACATGCATTCATGCATACATATATATAAATAAAATGACAGATAAATAAGGCCATGTACTTCTCAGCACAGTCTTCTAAAATTTGAAAGTCATTCAAACAAACTTAAATTTCCCATGTTCAAAAAGGAGAAGGAAGACAAACAACTTATCAGGTAATCTTAAATTGACCATGATATCATACATTATTTAGAAAAAAATAGTTAATTTACACCATGTTTACAGGAAATTAATTGTGCAATATGTTTCAAAAGTCCTCTACATCCTATATGAACAAAACCAATGTGTAAATAAAAACAAGACCCCTCTACGTGGTCATCCTCAGCGTTTTACGGTGTGATCCGAGCATCACCCCACTGTGAGCTGGTGGTCTGGGGACGTCTGCTGAGCTGAAAGCCAGATGCTGGTTTCTCCGTGTCACTCTCCGGCCGAACCTCCCCACGGGTCTGATCCCTCGGCCTGTGTACCAGGAAGCATCGATGTCTCGATCTGGACAGCAAGGACGATGAAGGGACATGTAAAGACAGAGGAATCCCAGATTTCATCTGTATGAGTCTCATTAAACGTCTGAGTTATAGCCTCCGACCATGGTGGTCTGGGACCAAAACAACACCACAACCCCTAAAACATCCTACAACAAGACTGGAGCCTTAATTATGTGCTGTTATTAATAAATATACAATTTGGCCCACTTCTAGCATGCAAGTAGGACATTAAGATGATAGGAAAGTAAATAGTTACCATACATTTACAGAGAAATTATTTTAAAGGTTCAGAATCAGAATCAGAATCCGCTTTATTTCCAGGTATGAGGACACACACGAGGAATTTGACTTTGAATTGAATTGCGTTGCTCCCAATGTGCTTACACATACACAATAACCAAACAATATATACACACTAATATATACACACTTATACATACAGACTAATACTGTATATACACACTAATATATACACACTAGTATATGCACACTAGTATATACACATTAATATATACACACTAGTATATACACACTAATATATACACACTAATATATACACACTAGTACATACACACTAATACTGTATATACACACTAGTATATACACACTAATATATACACACTAGTATATACACACTAGTCATACCACTAATATAATAACACTATAGATA
>NC_045743.1:17410811-17437771 GCF_008692095.1 Etheostoma spectabile | reverse complement strand
AATACACAGCAATATATACACACTAATACTGTATATACACACTAATATATCACACTAGGATACACACACACTAGTTATATACACACATATCAACACCTACTATATACACCTATGTATCTACACAACTAGTATATACCACTAATCTCTAGTACATACCACTAATATCCACTATATACACACTAGTATATCACACACTAGCTAAAACCTAAGAACACACTAGTATATGACCACTACTATAACATAGTATTACACCTGACATATCTCTAAACGAAACACAAAACATATAGAGGCATGAGTGGCAATCAATGATTATAAATGGTTGGAAATGTTCCTGAATGAAGACAACACGAGGGTTTAAAATCTCAATTCATACTATGTTTGGAAAACCCTTTGGGTCTCCGTATATTGGGTCTGGGGTACGGACCCTATCTTCGTGATGTCCTTAGCCGTCCTGGATGAGACCACTCGAGCTGAACCCCGCAACAGTCAGGACTCGCCACAGAAGGACCTGCACACACACCCCCCTCAAGACAGCAGCCCAACCTGAGACAAACCCCAAACATACGCCAGTCCCCATGTGAACCCAGATCATAGTGTCCACATCAGTACACTGATTCTAGGACCATCAGGGGGGGCATGTGAGAAATCCACAGAAAACGTGATTGATCCGTCTCTGCACAGACAACTGCTTCCTGTCACATGCATGTATCTCTGAACTTTGGGATTCCCGTTTAAACCCTGTATCAGGCACGGCTCATGGGTGGCCCTGACGGGCCTAGGCCCGACCCACTTTTTTCACAGGCCCACCCCCACAAATTTTTCTAAAAAAATAAGAAAATAATATAATTTAATATAAAGATATTAAAAAGTGCAAATTAAGTCTCATAATTTGGCAAGTTAGTCTAAACCTCTTAAGTAGTTTTAACTTAATTAAAAAAAAAGTTTTGTTGTCTTTAAGTGACAGTGACTCGCGCAATTTCCACGCGATAGACTGCCACTTAGGAACTCAACACTTTGTATTCCACAGTGGACACGCTCATGCTCACATGGCATCTGCAGCGGATCCTGAGTCCCCTATCTTCAGACCTAATGACACATCACCAGTCTGATTGTCCCCTAGTCTTCCGACGAATGACACCATCAGCAGTCCTGATGTTCTCCTTAGTCTCAGACTAATGACACCATCAGCAGTCCCTGATGTCCCTAGTCCTTCAACTAATGACACCATCAGCACCTGATTGTTCCCGCTAGCCTTCACTAATGACACCTCACAGTTCCCTGAGGTGCTCCTAGCCGTCAGACTAAATGACAACCATCCGCAGTCCCTGATGTCCCTAGCCGGTTCAACTAATGACAAACCATCACAGTCCTATGTCTCTAGCCTTCAGTACTAATGACCAATCAATCAGCAGTGCCTCGATAAGACACTCCATTCCAACGTCCCAGCCGTCAGACTATAACACCATCAGCAGTCCCTGATGTCCCCTCCCTTCAGACTATGACCATCAGCATCCTATGTTGTCCCCTCCTAGCCTCGCGACTATATGACAACCATCACAGTCCTGAGTGTCTCTAGCCTTCAGAAAAGACACCATCAGCAGTCCTGAGTCTCCTACCTATCCACTCTGCACCACAGACAGCCTAGCTCTGCTCAACACTGGTGGAGAGACGTTTTCCCAATTATCCATGCTTTTCCTAAAAGCTCCTGATAACACTGCGATGACATCCTGTCAGTGGAACGCGTCTTTCAGTTCACCGATTAAACAAAACAATAGGATCACCATGCTTTCTCTCTCGCCTTAATGTCTCTGTGTTGTTGACATACAGACTGTAAAGTAACTCTTGTACTTCGTCGTCATATGATGCTAATCGACATTTAAGAGTCAACCCCACCGACTACTGCTGTATTTGTGTCATGTGTGTGTGTGTGTGTTGTGTGTGGGTGTGTGTGTTGTGGTGTGTGTTGTAGTGGTGGTTGATGTGTGTGTGTGTCGATGCGCCTAAACCATGCGATGTCCGTATGCTACATGTTGAAAGTTAACATAGCAGAGGAAACAGAGGAAATGAGTCGTGCCGTTTTCGCTTCTTCTAGCCTTTTTATGCGATTTAATTGGTGGTCGCACGAGGGAGAAGGAGATGGTGAGGCTACCTCTGTCTGTATTGAGATATATTAAAATAATCGATTCAAACCCGTTACAAATCTACAGGCACATTTCTATTTCTATATCGCTGTGTTACTGTTGTTCTTTTTTCCCGCCTGGGATCCCCTTGTTATGGCGCTGGTGTCTGTTGTTAATGTGATTTCTTTCCTTTTGGTTAATATGGTTATACACGAAATCACGCTAACAGTAACAGTTTGTCTCTTTTGGAAATAACTTGAGTTTTACCCGACAGATGACTGTCAACGAACAAGTTCTGTGCCCGGTGTTGAATGAAACTGGTCGGCCATTGTTGTTGATCTGTATGGTTAAAACTTTAAAAACAATTACACAGAATTGTGAAATAATTCGGCCTCCTGTTATACGAGCAGAACTACATTATGTTTTGGAGAATATTAAATTGCCTGACCACTGTTACCAGTCTATGGACTTTGCGTAACAGCGCAGCCAGGTGTGGTGCGTATGGAGATTCCAACCGCTCCTCTTTGGTCATAACCAAGGAGCGTCCGACAGGTCGTCCTATACAACCAAACGTTTGTACAATGTTTTTTTACAACATATTTAAAGAGCATCAGCTATTGAAATCTCATTATGTTAGCACAGATAATAGAACAGTATATATTCATTTGTATTAGTTTAAACAGTGGTTGATATCATGTTTTAATTTAAGGCCCACCCAAAATTGGTCTGCCCATCCAAACTGAAATCCTGGCGCCGTGCCTGCCTTGTATTGTCTTCACTTTGGGACCCTCTCGTGTACTTGGGACTATTTTAGGTTTGTAAAAACACTTCTGAAATCAAATTTTACTTCATGATTATTAACAATATTGTCTTTATCTCATTTCCAAAGCTGAGATAACATCTTGTTTAGGGAATGCATCCGTCTCTACAGCACACTATTAAACATGGAAGTGGGGTGTGTCATAAGATTATAATTCATTTTAAAAAATCCACTATGGAACCACATAAGTGTCATATCTAGAATAATGTTCTGAGTAGGAATACATGTTCATCACAGGAAATAAGGAAAGGACGCTGATTTCAGGTAGAAAAATGTCACTTGTTCCATTTTTCCTTCTTGTAAAATTTGACAACGGGTCAATTTGACCTGAATACCACACAAGGGTTAAGGAGAAACCAACTTATCTTTCATATTCAAGGAGTTTTTTTTTCTGACATTCTTCCCTCCAATCTGGCATCACATCTGATCCCAACCATATTCACAGTATTTTACAGCAAAACTGGAACCAAAATGAGACTACACCGTCGGACCACAGGATTAACCAGGTGCACGAACGATGACTGACCCGAGTAAATCCTCTTCTCCGTCCAGGTGTGAGTGTGTGTCACGTTAATTGTAAATCCCACTGGCACACAGCAGTTATTGAGGACAGACTGAACAACAAAGGAGTGAGATGTCCTCGGAGCGAGGTCTCAACGGCCCCATGGGGGCCGGTGTCCTCCGTTTATCAGTCGCTCCATCATCTCTTTATACTCCACGGTGGGGCAGGCACATGTTTAATATGCTGAGTGTCACATCAACAATAGATATAGACACACTATTTGACTGTATATGGAGCTGCCCAGTATGTGTGTGTGTGTGTGTTGTGTGTGAAGGGGGGAATAGTGCACCAAATCCCAAAAGTCCCAATAAACTGGGAGAGATGTTTGGATTTGGGTTCCGTTGCGTTACAAGTCAACTTTAAAGTGTCAAGCTTTGAACTTTTTCATAACTAATGGCAACATCTTTAAGCTTGGAGTTGCCTGTTAGACATTTCCATTCTTCGTAGGCGCGGGCTCTTTTCGTTATTAATAATAACATTATTGAATGCCAACCATTGTGATCATGCTTTACCTATTTGTTCTTCTTCTGTTATTATTAAAACATGACGCAAAGGCTGGTAATCCAACTTGCTAAAAGTCAAAAAGCAAATTTCAATAGTCATGGAGGCCTGAGGTATGTATCTCATCCCATCGCCAGACAAAGATTTTTCAAAAGTGTGTGCACTGTAAATATGCTAAAGGGTACTAATCTAAACTATACAACTTTTTTGGGATTGTAAAAGCCTCTCGGAAGATCCTCTCCTAAAATATTGCAGTGCATAGATTCTATCCTCCCTCGTTATTTAAAATACATAGACATATAAGAAAGGAATGTGTAATGATCTACACTCTAAGATAAATCCCCGACAGTTGAAAAAGTACCGGCAGCTCATTAGCTTGACTTTCTACCGTGATTAAAAAACAGCAATCTTTCAGTTAATACTGTGTGAATGGTTAAAAAAAACAAAACACGTCGTTATTTTGAAATGAACAGAAATATACCTGAAAACACATTCAGGGCAATTTCTGTTAAATGTACAGTCAACAACTGTTAATTTACAGATATTTCTTAGAGTGTGACGAGCAGATTGCATGATTGGGAAACACTGTCAACAATAACAGCATGATTTGAGAGAGGAGATAAGGCCGTTCTGCTACAGAAGAGGCAGAAAGACAAAACACTGTAGGGAACTGATGTAGAAAGTCCAGCTTGATGTCACAAAGGTCACAAACTACTTTTAAAAAGTAAAGAAGAGACAGAAATACAGTTTAGTTTTTTATATATAATTTTCAATACTAATACACACATTGTACTGCTAATTAGCATTACACATAATTTAATAAGAGCTTCACCACTTAAAATAAAGTAGTCGTCTACAGATGTTGACTGATTTGTAACCTCCGTGTCGTCTTCCTGTCAACCAGAAAAAAAAACGTTATCGCTTTCTGAACTTTTGTTGTCACTTTTCCAATGTTTGTGGTGCTTTTTTTTGAAGTTCTTTCCAAAGTTATTTTGTATTTCTATGTTGACATTTTCCAGCTTATTTCAAAGTATTTTTTTGTGATGAAAAACCTGAAAATGGAGTCCAAATTTGACCCAGGACAACACAGTCACAGGACAACCTGTGACTGCAAAGGCCGAGCGTTCGACCTCGCGCATCCATAACCCTTGGTAACCGCATGGAAACCCTCTGCTTTCCAGAGTAGGGTTGTCCTTTAATGTGTCACCCCGTCTGTTTGTGCAAACAGTTAATAGAAAATGAAACCAATTAAAAAATATAGCTATTCCTGTATTCGCTATAGCAGATGTTTAAAGATTTTTTTGTGTGGCTTTTCCACCGTTAATGTTTGCCTGACAGTTATGTGGAGAGAGAGAGAGAGGGGTGAGAGAGAGAGAGAGAGAGAGAGAGAAAACGGCCGGAAATCAGCACAGGTCGGATTTTGAACCCTGGACCTTGAATTCTCACACTGAGCCCAACCCGGCCACATCTACTATGAACATATTTTTATTAACGGTGATTTAGATTTATGTATAACTAATTTTTCAAAAAGTTCCCGTTGAACGTGGTGAGAACATGTTCGTTTCTCTTTGCATGTTGCATGCTGTTTGCAAATTAGAACGAACAACCCGACCCCAAAATGAATGTTTTAAGATACGAAAAGTGAGGAGATCATCCGGGGCAGCTGGAGATGTGCCTGCTGGCTGCACAGACGGCCATCGGCCTTCCTCGCAGACCCCCCCCCCCCCCCACGCCCGTCTCCTAGCAATGTTGAGTACTAGCTAGCGTTACAACAACCCGTCCATCCCGGTATGAAACCATCCCAAGGTAACGTTGACATGGTGAAATATTTTGTGATAGTGGTGGTTTTACGCTGCTGGCTAATGTAGCTTATGAAGTTATTGGCTGTCCAAGTTGGCGCCAAAATGATGGAGTCAATGGGACGCTAACGATGGCTCATGATGGCTTATTTGTCTCAAAATGGCTCCGTGGAGGTCCCTTTGTGGTGGGCTGGCTTATCCCCTTTTTGTATAACAATAAAACACACACCCATAATTCCACGCAAACTTCCAACATCACAAAAGTCCGCGTTCACCATCCGTTGTTTTGGTGAGAGACCCCAAACCCAGAAAGTACATAAAAAAAGGGTAAAATGTAAACTATTTCAAACTGATTTGCGTTCGTTCTTGCACAATGTTTTCGACTGCTATAAATAGCTTCATTTAAATGCATTGTAAGATTTTGAATAAATATCAAGGTTTTTTAGATTAAAAAGCAATTGAACGTTTTTTTGCACATTTAGTGAAGGCATTTAACTTGCTCTGACACCCGAAAGATGCCAGTTTTAACGTAGGCATGTATTCATCATATGGTTCATATAGTTTCACCTCAACACATGTGAAATTAAATGTAACCCCCCCCCCATCCGTTGACAGTCTATGAAAGCTGAATGTTCAGCTGATTCCAAACGGTAACGTGGTCACATGATGCTCAGCCTCCTCCTCATAGCCCTGCGTCATCACTGGGGGGTTTGCCAAACGGAGACAGACAGAAAACGCGTTATCATTGCTGTTCAACCATTATTAATCCATCAGGTCATTGCTTGATTGGGTTATTGATTCACAGAAATCATTCATGTCACTTAAATTCTAACAGAACCTACAGTTCTGTGATATCTTAGAAACATGTTGATGCTTATTAATAACGGTGAGCTGTGAGCGTTGCAAATGATTACTGAAGAAACAAACGACAGGAATGGACAACATATCCAAGCTATTAATGTCATCACCTCCCCAATATCCCATGCAACATATCTGCGTGGAAGTAATGAGGTCGGCCGTCCCTAGGCCAAACACAATGTTATGCCGTCCTATTCACAATTCTAACGCGAGTTGTTTGACTGAAATGTGATAATCAAAAGAAATTAAAGCTTTTATTTTATAGTGGACTAAAGCTGTGGTTTTTAAAGTGACTGCTGGGAGACTACCACAGCTCGGCCCTTGTTGTATTTGGCCAATAAATAAATGTGAATTTTCTTTTGTCATCATTAGACCTGGGTGGGATACATGTGTGTCTCAAATTCACCTTAGAATGTATGTAAGATCACAGTAAAACAGCCATGTACTTTTAAGGAGAAATCCGGTTGATTGCCAACACGTAGATCTGTAGGTTGTAATGGTGGAGGTCTGTCAGAATAGAGAAAAACTAACCAATTGGTGCTGTCTACACCGGTGTTCTCCTCCTGCTAGAGTTAGCACCCCACAGGCTTCAACGGATTATAAAACCTGTTTTTTAGCCCTCAAACATGTTCAAAATGTCATTAAAAGTGCCCCCCCCCCCATGTGAAGTGATTTCTTTCAGAGTGAACACAGGTGATCTCTGATGCTGGAGATGTGAAAGATCGCATAAAGTATGGTGTTAAGTCAGCTGTGTTTAGTTCCTGTTTGAGAGCGTAAGACTTAGGACCGTCCTACAACCTACAACACAGAAAAGAGATGAAACTAAAATATGTAGCTATCAATAATTGGTACATGGTAGTGTCTCCAACTTACCTCTTATAACTTGTCTCTTGCTGGTTGTACTACAGCACTCCACTTTTAACAAATAAGCAAATGCTTAATTTTTAAAATATGTTTGTATCTCTTCCAGCGTTGTAGTTTGAAACGTCCCTAACCTCCTTTAAGTATCAACACAGGAACTAAACCAGCTGAATTAACACAACTTTCATAAAATTTTCTTTCACCATCTCTTGCATCAGTCTGAAAGAATCACTGCCACATGTGGGGGCACTTAATGCCATTTTGAACATGTTTAGAGACTAAACCTGTTTATAACTTGCCCTGTTTTACCATGTTGGTGCTAACTCTAGCAGAGGATACTCGTGTAGACCAGCACGATTGGTGTTTTTCGTCTCTACTGACAGACACACACATTCGACAAACTCAGATCTACGTGTTGGAATGACCGAAACTTCCCTTTAACTCATAGTTTTTCTCTAATTCTAGCTGTAATAGTTCTCAGTTCTTGTGCAAAGATCAGCACTTCTTATTTTAATTCGGGCACAACCAAGACGTGTGTAAAAGTAGAATAATAATAATAATATACTCAGAACACAGATTATCCCTCATCTAGTGTAAAAAAAAGTGTAAAAAGACATGAAGAACGTAAATTGTCGGAATAAACTGAAAATCATTGGATCCTCATTCAGCTTAACAATGGCAAGAATTTGGTTTATTTGATTGAAACAGAGAGCAAAATAAAAAGCTATTAAATCCAACCACAAAGGCCTGATGGGAAAGCAACCACCATCCTCCAGAAAAGTCAAGCCCAGCGCAACCAGTAAAGGAAAGTGCTTTTCCGGCAGTAGAACCTTTGGGAAACTACATTAAAAGAATGATGCGACATTTTCAGAAATCACTTATTTTGCCTTTTTTAGCAATGTGGAAGAAATCAAAACCACTACGTCTGTTAAAATAGGCAGCCACGCTAGTTAGCTAGCTTAGCATCAAGACTGGGCGTGGCTTGGTTTAAAGTTAACAAAATCGCTTACCTGCACCTCTAAAGCTCACTAACTAACATGTTTGTGACCTAAGTACTGCTAGAAAATGTAATGCAATGTCTGTGTGTGTGGTGTGTGTGTGGTGTGTGTGTGTGTGTGTGTGTTTGTTCTGGATGAAGGTATATTTTGTGTAAGATGAATGAATGACAGTGAAAACGGGTCTTTTGTCTTGTCAGTTCATTTTATTGTTATTTTTAAGTGTTTGGTTAGCCTGCCACCAGGAGCTGACACCAACTGTCCTTCAGTCTTTATGCTAAGCTAGCTAAGCGTCCTGTCTTTAGCTTTCTACTCAATCAGCTTTTGATTTGTTTGTCATGACAAATTATGGCACGTACAATGTCGGTGGACACTTGCAGACATGACAGGCTGTCAATTTTCTACCTCTTAGAACTGAGGAAGGTTTATCTCAATATGTAAACGACTGCTTAAAGTTCAACATTGCACATACTTTAGACAATCCACTCATCGTATCCTAGTTTTGTTCCCCAAATGGCAGCTACTATTGAGTAACTCTTCAGTGCCACAGCAGCGTGTAGCGGGGTCATAACCGCACAGGTGGCCCTGGTCTCAGGCTTAGCCACTGGGTTTTCCTCTGGTCAGGAGCCCCCTTAGAATGAGTTCCTCTCAAACCTGGCCACTGGCTGTGAAACATACAGCATCCATGTTCTACTGGCTCTCTTGTTTTTTAATCAACTGTACAGTTAGAAAGTCTGACTGTGATTTGCTTTGCAGATTTTGTTATTACCCTAAAATGTAAAATGACAGATAAGGAGACTAACATATAACATTATTGAAAAAAAAGCAAGCAACCCTCTTTACATCTATGTTTTGGTGTCACATGCGTAACCGGAAGTGAAGTAAACCCAAATATGAGTTTGTCTAAACTTAACTGAAGTTTTTAAACTAACCAAACTGCGACCATTTTCCACATTACGTTTGTGTTTAAACCGCGGTCTTTACCTTCAAAAACGCAACCATTACATCTGTTGTGGTTGGATTCCTTTTCTCTTTTGTCCGTCTAATTTTGTGTCCCTTCTCCATGGTCGTGTTTGTCTCCTGTCCCCTGAGGGGTCCTGGTGTCTGTTTTCCTTTTATTTTGAAGTCTGGGTTTTTGTCTCGTCCTCGCCCTCTAGCTTTACTCCTGTGTCCCTTCCCTCTCTTGTGATTACCGGATGTTTTCCACCAGGTTCCTGTCCTCTTGTCACCTCCTCTCGTGACCTCGTTACCTTGTTACCTTGTGATATAATAATGCTGGCTTCTCTTGTCGGATGCCTTCTGTCTTGTATCCCAGTGAGTTGTCCCCTGTGCTGTTTACGCGTTTTTTTTAATGTGGCCTTCACCTGGACCTGTTTGAGACTGCCTTGCTTTTGACCTTTTGGATTTTGTTGTTCCTGGACTTTTGCCTCCTCCTTCTGCTTCCCCGGTGTTTTTTCCCGGTCTTTGTTTAATAACCTCTGATTTACCCTCACCTGCCTGCTGTTCTCATCGCTGCGTTCGCGTTCCTATCCTCGTATAACCGTGACACCTTCTCTTGCAATGAGGATAGAAAACGCTCCTGTGGGTCCTGCTAGAGGTAAGGAAGTAAACCACACACAGTACCTGCCAAAGGTTTTGACCTACTTTCCCATTGAGTGTGTCCAAACTTTTGACTGGTTTCCCTATACCCTCATGTGGGTTTTTGGAGAACTTGTTGCACGGTCAGAAACATGAAGACTCTTCAACTCCAGGCTGTCGTTTGTTACAATGAATAACGTCAGGGTTAAAATCCCGTTTCTGCTGAGCAAATGAATGAACTTGGCTTCCAGTCGGGGGTTACTTGGACCCCGCACACACGTTCACACCTTAACTTAATTCCACCAACTCGCTCCGTTCACGTCCTACCACATCTGCTTCCTCTTCTCCTTTGTTGCCCATTTTTCCCACACACACACACACACGCCCACATACACGCACTGAGCTCTCTTAAAGGAGCTGCAGCACACCATTTACACAAATGCCTATCGTGCTTCATCATGTCTCTAGGCTGAATGGGATTGCCCCATAGAGTTTCTCAGTGACACAGCAAAACAGATGATTAGAATACTCTGCCTAACAACATTTATAGTACTAAAGTATTTTTATAGTGACCTTTGTGAATCCTGCAGAGTTTAAGAATCCAACATACAGCTGGGAAAATTAAAGCTGTGTCAATAGGACACTGGTTTTACCCAGCAGATCATCATGTTCTTGAGTTTAACAAGGTTAGAGTTTCGAGTCAGGCAGAAGCCCTCGGTCCTGCTCCAGGGCAGCAGTGCAGTTCTTACTTTGGGAAAGTTGTGGGAGAGTCTCCTTGCTTGGATCGGGATCGCAGACTAGAAGACAACAAGTGGGAAACAAACAGAATATAAAGTAAGAATGTGAGAAAATATCAGTTTATTGTCACCTTGGAGGGTAGAAACATTGATCCAGCAGATGTGCTGAGGAGATAGAAAATCTCTTTGTTGACTGATTCAAATTTAAGAGGGCGAGTCCAGTCATATCTCACGACCAGTTCTCAGAATGGTCCACATTATTTGAGTCATTGATTTGTGTACAGGTCACGATTTTGACCATTTTCACCGAACTGCTATGACGCTAGCCTCTCTGGGGGGGGACACACAAACTGGGAGAATCGAAGCCACACGTTGGGACTGTGACAAAAACTCGCGCAGGACCGAACAGGGAAAAAAATCTCTGGTCCCACTGAGGATCACAAAGTACCGCAACACTCGAGAGATCCATGCCAACAGACGTCCGTCTCTTGGAAAACAGGAAAGGACACACCACCACAAAAACATCACGGACCGACAACACATGATGGAGCATAACTGACTGATACCCAGGCGTCGCAGGACCCGATCTGCGTGTCTCTGGGTGGACCAACACCAACATGAAACCCACGTGAACCCACAACGGAGCGACTGGACCTAACCGGAGGTGAGGTTTGTAGGACCAGATGCGTACACTGAAAGGAGTGACACACATGTGACAAAATGAACTCCAACGACCAACAGAGTGGTTAGGAAGAGAACAGGGTCACTGTGACACTCGAGATCCTAGGCCGTTTGTTAACCCATCTCCCCCCCAAAACCGTCCCTTTGGCATCTCAGTACACTTCTACCGTATCTGTCTGTTGATCTGACACAGGCTTACCATTAAAATACATTACTATTCAAATTTGTACATCAACACACAAAAATAACGGCACTTAATTGTGAATGTTAAGTTAAAAGTTTAGGCACCAATGTATGTTTTAAAGACGCTCTCGCTTGCAAAACACACTCCCGTACTGTCGTTGCATTATACAATAATTGAGAAGTATTTTACACATGGAAACATTTTAATAATGATTTTACACAGCTGCTGCTCGCTCTTTTTGTCCAAAAAATAACTGTCCTTACCTTTCTGTTCTTTGGTCCCGGGCATGCCGGCAGCATTCAGTGCAGCATCCTGTGTCGCTATGTAGAGGCCTCGGAGAAAAGGGAGTTCACTTTTCTGTCCTCTTTAACAACAAACACTAAGACGCCCACATGAGCTTTAACCTCGCTTCTGGTTTCCCCTTACTCACTCTGGGCGTTTGGACGTTGGCGGTTGCCTGAGCTACCTGGTCCTCTCCCCTCCACCAAGGCCGTGAGCCTTTGAAAATCCTCCCTTTGACCCCTCCTCGCGGGGGCCGTCGTCTCTCCAGGCTTCTCTGTTGACTGGCTTGTCACAAGAGAAGTATGAATACCAAAATGTAACTTGTGTTTTCATTTATTGACCCTTATGCCTTTATTAAGAAACAACAGCAGAGATGATTACAGGAAATCAGAGGATGAAAAGATGGAGGATTTTACCATCGCACAAAAGGTTTCCCGATGTACTACAACCCGGGTGATGTCCAGGTGACCCCTCGGTGACCCCTCGGTGACCCCCTCCAAGACCCCTCGGTGAGCCCCCCTGTGACTCCCTCGGTGAGCAAACTCTTGTTTCACTATAAATATTCATTTTTAAGTATATTTATTTAAAGCTATAGTGCGTATTTTTCTGTGTCCCCATGGATTGTAACTCTAATTAATGACAACACAAACGGTTGGTCGTCTCCACATGTCCAAGCCTTCTTGATCTCGTCACCCACCCCCACCTCCCTCCTATGCAGTCGCTAGTAAGCCAAGGAGGCACATGGAGAAAACAACACCATGGACTCCAGCAAAAAGTCATTTATCTTCACTCGTGGTCGCCAAAAGACACATCTCTGACAAGTCAACTGACTAAATAGAGAGTTTTGAAGTCTATGTTTAGATTTGTATAACTCACTGGAATGGCCTTGAATTTACCCAGATGTTTCATTTTTATCAAAAGTTACACTTAGCTTAATCTACATTTTTTGTTGAAATCTTAAAGACTGAAAGATATGTAGGTACTTTTGCGCAATTAGATTCCACCATAAAACCATTTTTATGCAAATTGGGATTTATGTAACCCCTGAAAGCAAACGAACACTTTGCTTTATTGCCATTTTCAACCAATGTAGATACTTACAATTGATGGTACGGGTAAGTTTTAGTTGAAGTGTAACAAAAACATTTGCAAAGATAAAAAAACAAATCAAGGGTAGAGTGTGAAGTCATTTAGATTGCTGACAAGTTGGTTATTCAAGAGTGAAAGGTCCCTCTCATACATGATCTACTTTCTTCAAGTCTGTTCAATTTTAAAATGATTTGTTCCGCAAAAAGCCAATCCATCATTAACGTTGTCCAGATCAGAAAATGCACTCCTGCTTGTTCCTGGAAAGAGGTGACAATATAACCTATTTTTGTTATTAGTGGTTGGAGGTTATTGTATATTGAGCACTGTTGGATTGAAAGGTCCAAACAACCGTTTTCCAAAAAGGATGAATTTTCCAAATACAGTCTGTATCACAAACTATACCAACCCCAGCAGCAGCGCACACAATTAAGTAATATTTCTTTCAGAACAGCAAGAGTTACCTTTCATAACAGCATATCTCCTGTAAGTGTGTCAGTTTGTTACATTTAAAAGATACTATAATCAATAACAGCTTTGGTTTGCTGATAAGCAGATCATGGGCTGTTGACCTCTGTGACCCCCTTCAGCCTTCTGACATAAAACCCAGTTTTACAAGTTTGGTGCCTTATCAGGTTCTACTTCAGAGGATGTGTGTCCTGCTTGTAGAAAGCTAGTAGTTATATGATACTTAATCCTTAAGAAAGAGCAGTTTGAAAGAGCCTGTAGCAAAGCACTGTTGAAGAAAGGTGGTGTAAAATGAAGATAAGTGTAAAAGTATGGACTAGAAGAGCCAATGAAAACAGTTGCAGGCGTAGCGCTCATGCAACTATAAGAAGAGGTATTGTCTAGTCGAGTCTATGTTTTTCAGAAAAGCTGGGGAGCGCTGGTTGCAAAGTGAAAATAAATGCTAAGTGCTGGACTTACTTGTGATTATGCTGACTGCTAGCCATGTGCTTGTAAGTGAATCTGTGCCTGTGTCGATCTGACGCATGGTACTGGAATTTCAATGAGCCAGTCTCTTGGTTTAGCTTAAAAGTACCTGAGTGTGCAACTGACAGATGTGCAGCACAGCAATGCAGTGTTTTCTGATGAACGTTCTGGCATCAAACCCTCTTGTTTGTGGAATCATTCTTTTTCCTCTGCTGATTTTCTGCTCATTTAATCAATGTTGTGAGTCCCACAGGGAAGAGGCAACGGTCTGTGGTTTAGTTCACATCTGTGACATACAGGATGGTCAGTCTGTTATCTAACATCTTAACATCTAAAGTCCCTGTTACTTTACTCTGGTTTAGTCTCGGTTAAACTTTGTTGGGTACCCTCACGGTTACAAACTTGGTAATGAACAACATTATGAAAAACCACGTTTCATTTCCCTGATTGTTTCCAGTGTCATCGGTAATTATTCCTAATGTCTCCTCATTTTTGGCCCAAATGTCCAGTACCTTCCCTCCTTTGTGTTGGCGTTCTAACCCTGGTATTTCTGAGGACTAATGGTTACAGGGCTGCCAACTTTTCCAAAACCTTGGTAGTGAGATGTGGGGGGCCAACCCTATTTTTGCCGCGTACAAAGCATTTCTTTGGTCTGTTACTTTAGGTTTAATGGGAATTTGTTATATGTGGGGGGATGGGGCTCTCCCTAGGGGGGTCTGGGGGTATTCCCCCCCAGTAAAAAATTGAAAATAAACCATAAATGCCCTTTCTGAGAGTTTTTTTTGGCAAAAAAAATGTCTAAATCAAGTCTTACATGAATATGTGCCAAAACTTAGGTTTAAGAGCCTTTGCATTGTTGTAGTATCAACAGTATTAGAGCATTTAGCATTTACATTCTTGTACATTATTAACTTCGTATGATATAAGAACTGACCCAACAATAGCCAAACATCATGACCACATAAAGAGACCGTATATTGTTCAGCAACAAGCTGAGAAGATTTGGGTCTGTGGGTAACAGGTCCAGGTCCCTGGTGTAGGGACCAGTACAGGGTCCCTGTTGTAGGGACCAGGGACCCAAAGTTAATTAATGATGAAGGATCAACTAAGACCACTTGAAATTCTAAAAAATAACCTTGAGTTACTAGATTCTAATCCTTTTTAACCTTTGTGCCAATGTTCAGTAATGTTTGCCCTCATCCTCTGACCCCACTTATTGTTGTTTACTTTTTGTGAAAATAAAGACTATTTGTTCTTTTAAAAACTCAAATTTAATTATTACAGTTACATTTAGAGATGCAGAGGTTAGCGATGCCAATAGTGTCCCACGTTGCAGATCCGTACCTATTATTATATATATATATTTTGTATATATAGTATAGCTCAGATGTTGTTCACCATATTTTCTGCTCAGTTTACAACTTCGGGGGGTGTTTGGGGGGGGGGGGTGTGCCCATTCTAAATAACCTTCCTCCCATCTCGTGTTGTCCGGATTGGATCGTTGTAGGCTCATATATCTTCTGTGCATGTCATTGCTCCCTGATATTGTGGATTCTCATTCAGACCGTCGACAGACAAGATGCCCATTTGGGTTCTCTGGTCTCTGACAGCGTTTAGTGGTTTCCGTAGGCCGCTGCTCATTATCGAGGTCTACGCATGGATGGCACTTGTCACTGCCCACAGCAGAAAGCGAGTCCCTAAAGGAACTGAAGTTGTACGAGCTACCATCCTCCGTGCTCACCTCTATTCGGTACAGAGAGAGAGGACCCAAAGCGACGGACGGGCGGTAATACTCAAGCTCATACCTTGGAGCCGGTGGATAATGCACCGTGGATGGCTCGTGAAAAATGTTCTCATTTTGCGACAATTTTGAAAATCCACACCAGGGAGCGCTCTTGAACCCAAAACCCCCCCACAGTCTCTGAAAGCACAACGCATTCGATCATAAGTGCTTCAACAGGTAAAAAACCTAGATAACCTCGATCTTTCGAAAATTTGACCTGGACCGGCTGACACTTCCGTGAGAAAATCGTGGGTGGGCGTTTGCGCGTGTGAAAACCCTTCAAATGCGGTGTCCCTTCACGGCCATGCCGTGAGAGTGCATCCCTGTGGTTACCTGGTCCTCCAAGCTCTGTAAGGGTAAATCCAACAGCTATCTAGCCTATCTCCAATCTGAGGACTATGGTTACCTGGGTCCTCAGGTCTCTGCGGGTACATCCAGAACAGCTAGCTAGACATTGTCCAATCGGAGACTAGGTTTACCTTCCTCAGATCCTCTGCATGTAAATCCAGACGCTAGCTAGACTAACTAGAAGTTTCTGTTGCAGGACTAAAACTCTTTTTGAACGTACACATGATCCCCCAAAAAAGTTTCCCTTCCTGAGGTCCTTTTCGAAGAGGCCCATTGCTCCATCGGGTATTAACACACCTAAGACGATGTGATTGGTTTGAAGAAATGCCAATAAACCAAGCATGTTTAATTCTCCCATCCAGGAATCTGTGAGGATAGACGGGTTCCCTCTTCCGCACACTGTGGAGGAAGGTCCTGGCAATGCGAGACTATACGGGACTACCTTAACCCTCCCGCCAACCCCGCTGCCAGGGGAAAGCATCAACGGTCTTCAGATATGTGTACCTTCTGGTCTGCTGGGGGGGGGGCCGCGCTTCTTCCTCCCAGTCTTGCAGAGAAGGATGCTGTTTCTGGTGTGGGTCTGGGCTGGGTCACCTGCTGGGCCTTGGCCTCCCACCTCTGGTGCTCCCTCCATGCTGGGCTCTCGTTCCGCGTCCGAGGTCAGACCCTTGTCCTGATGTTGTCCTTCATCTCATGCAGCTTTCTGTCTCAGTTGCTGCCCTTAAGTCCCTTCCTCACACTGAGAAAGAGGAGGGAGCTGTGTTGGAGTCCTGAGGAGCCGGGCCTGCTCTGTGGAACACAGCTGATGAACATCCTTTATTCCAACCTTATTAGTGTCTTTGCTTTTTTAAAAGGCATGCTTTAGTGAAAGCAGTGACACGCCTCAGTGGTTTAGCACTATAAAAACAGAGTAATTCATTTTTTTCTCCTGTACTATAATACGAATGTTTATAATAATCTTTTTATAATTTATTATCCTGCAAGGAAAAATACTAGCTTACAGCTTCACCTGGCAATACAAGAACAATAAAAGCTGCTATATTTAAGCTATTGTGTCTTTTTTTTAAGGATCATCAGCTGAGAGGAGCCTGACTTTTTGCCTGGGGTGTGTTAGTTTTTAGCCTCTTCTCTTAGCAAAGATATATCCTGACCATGTGTGCCCATATATGACACTGTATCACTTTGATTTCTTGTTTAAAACAGTCAGCAGAAACCTTAATGCCATCTGTAGACAGTCCCTACCATTTTTAGAAAAAGACACAACCCCAAACCACAGCGCTAGGTACTACAGCTGGATGACAATGCTAGCTACAGTTAATTTTCAGCCGTGAATTCGAGGTCGTTGGCTAAACAAAAGAAGTCTGCTCCTGTGTGGCCTTCGATGGCTCATTGTTCCAACAATTGCTGCGTTTTTGGAGCACTGTCCCTCACGTAAACTGCACGTGTGCATTTGGAGAACAGACATTAGCCCATCAACAAGTAGGGCGGTGTTTTAGCACACGATAAACAATACTTCTGACTTGTACACGCTTCTGCTAACGCATATCCACCAACACCTTGCAGACTGACACACCTGGGATCTTGAACAGAAACTAGAAGTTCTGGATCAATGCATGGATGGATAGATAGATTATGGCATTGATGCATGGATGCTGGAATGGATAGGATCTGCATTCATGGATGGATGGAATGAGATGGATAGAGGATGCATGGATGCATGGAGGGCTATATGCATGCATGCATGGAATGGTTGATGGATGGATGCTGAAAGTTGTGAACTCTCCGTTCGCTACGGCCATTAACACAGACTTTGCGTGCCACAGAGCCCTTGATTTAAGCTGGTCCTGCCACAACAGAGAGGTAAGCATAGTCGATCATTCTTGCCTCTCATTTTGAGCAGGATAGCTACTATTACCAAGACGAGCGTCAATTCTGTGTTTGGGTTTACGTTGCTGTTTTTTTGGTTGACTCCATTCTCTTCGATTGTGTGGATTTCAAGATGACCCAATTAAAAACAGACACCAAATCCAACGAGACCTGCTGTTGATGAGTGTAGGATTCACTTGAGCAACTGGGTGCCGCTTCCATTAACACAGATGACCAAGGACGCAAAAAAGCCCAACTCCTTGTTGTGAAGAGGGAAACCGTGAATCTTCTTAAGCGCTATCATCAATAAAAACCTCACAGGTCAAACTTCTCTTTTAACTGCAGACCAGATTCCTTACTTCGTTTGAACAATTGAAAACTACATTGGAGGGATTCTCCGCTGGAAAGCAGCTTTGATTTATATATATTTTTGGCCACTTTTGGGGCCATAGGAGATAGACTAAACATAACACCTGACATAGTATTATTATCTTATAATTTGCATGAGTTGTCATTTGGAGCAGCTTTTTTTCCATTTTACACATACTGGGCCTTTGTTTAAAAATAATACTGATGTAGTGTAGCTTTATGGCTGCCAGTCCATTTTATTAAGTGTTATCATTAGCACAATGACCTTTACTTTAAGTTCATTTCCAGTTCATTAACGGGACAATTGCCACAAGCTGAATAGAAAATGTGAAATGTAGCCAGAATAACCAAAAGTCGATTTTGTCCATTCTGCGGTCCCCTTAAAAGTACAATCTTGAAGATCTCGGTTGTTCTCTTGGCAAAATCAGTGTCACCTTTTGCGATAAGAAGGCGTGTTTATTAGAAGCAAACATTGTTCACCTGTTGGCGCCATTTAATGGACACTCTCTTTCATCTTCTTCTTTTTTCTCCCTTACCCAATAATAAACCAATATGATCTCACTGCTTACAACTATCGAAGACATCACACTTCACTCTTCTAAACGTGCAAGCAGCATGAACAACTACAAGAAATACAAATACTGAGCGACTTCCCACATTATAGAAAGAAGCTCCAGCCAAATCCTCTGTCCACCTGGCACCACTCAGGGGGTCATTCCAGCATAGTCCCAGATAAATAGAACCAAACACCCCATATATCCATGTCAACCTCACAGCGTAATTAACATCAGCTGTGTGTGCAGCAGAAGGTTCTGTCGCAGGATTGGGACCGGACATTGTTGAGTCATATTTTGCTCATAGGAACCTGCCACGTCTGGTACCAGTAAGTGCAAGGTTCATATTTCATGTGTGTTTAGAAAACTTTAAAGTTTGGCTCTCTCTGTTTGTTTTCTTCTGCGTTACGGCACCGGTTGAGAGCCATCTGGAACAAGACTAACCACAGCCCCGGTTGCCATGGTTCTTGCATCTTTTTTTGAATGTTTTTTGTTTAAATTTTAATACCTCAGGTAATTCCCTAACGCTTTCCCTTTCTGCAACAGCTGGCCGGAGGTCTCGATAATGATGAGTGTGGAATGATATTGAACTGCGGGGTGAGATTTAAATGGATTTACCTGGTGTATTCGTGGTGACCTTCTGCTCTAAGGTTAGGAGGGTCCCTCAAGGGCCGCTGCCATCTGCCAGGTTTTCAGGGATCTGGGGAAACAGGAAGTCGGGGCTACAGTCTGATCATGAAAAACCGTATATAATGACGAAAAGACGTTAGTCGAAGAGAAAGATAGTGGGATTTCCGAGGCATAAGAACATTTAGGGTAGGCTGATCATCGAAACAGAACTATGCACTGTTGTAACGGTAAAATCTTTTTTTTCCTATTGCTCAAACTTGTCACCATATATTTGAGTACTAACAGGACCTCCAGGTCAGCTGTGAAAAGAACATGTGTACTCCTCCTTCTCCTAATGCTCTTGGAGGCATAACCAAGACATCCTATCAGAGGCAAGAAGTCTCCTGAATGCAGTGTCATAAGAACTTGTGAAACTGCAATCAAACTGTCAACTAGCGCTGACAAATATGAATCAAATTCCCTGTTATGCGTTCCTTTTGTCTTCTGCTCAAATTGTTTTTCAGCACATGTTTTAATGGGCTGGTTTGGGTGTAAAATGAGATAAATAGCTCCAGACGGTACGGGGTAACAAGTATTTTCATTGTAACAGCCAAACAGAACACTAAAAATACTGTCCTTTGAAAAAAAGGCACTGCAATCCCAAATATGGATTCATCTTGATCACACCCTAGTTTTGACGATGATCGCAAGACTACCTCAGCTTTTGTGATTGGGTGTTTTCTTCGGGCGTGGTGGGAACAAGTTTACCACACTTATTAATTAGTTTTCTTCAAAAACAAATGTCAATTATCCGTTTTAGTAGATTAAATGATACTGGTGAAATCACCACTCTAAGTTTCCAGCATGTCTATGGTATCACTTCACTCATACTGTAACAAATCAAACCACATCTCGTCGGTCTGAAGCTACGAGCCAAAGCACATCATCCCCGACCGGGATCCCACTGTAATTGATAGGTCAGCTCTAAAATGATTTGTGACGCATACAGTCCAGATGAAAGAGTCCCTGGACAAAAATCGGCTAAAAGCATACTAGAGAAAAAATTGCTTTTCACTAATGGGTCAGTCTGTTCAAAAAATGCAATGCAACACTTTTCCCATGTTGGTCTCTGGTACAGGAAGAGGCTTTTGAATCAGGAAGTCAAGCAGACAGAAGGCATCTTTGATTAAGTTGATGTTAAAATCTTCCTCTCTAACCATTTATATCTAGGCTTTCCCTGTTCTCAGTTTAATGAAGCACTAAACCGGATAGCCCAAGCTGTGGATGGAGTTCTAGTGGCGCCTGGGTCTATAGCCCACACCGTGGGGAGCAGATCCAGATCAGTCAGGGTCATTTTAACGGGTGGAAGTTGAAAGTTTTGCTTCGGGCCCCTAAGTAACCCTCAAAAGAATGAATGCGGCGCCTCCTCCAACGCTGCTCCGTTTTATTGTAGACCCTAAGGCCCTGTACCTACAGTAACCCTACCCACTATAAACTAATCACAATGACTCGTTTGGCAAGATCATCCATCCGCTTCTATGTTGTTTGGATTTCTGTTCAGCGAGGGAGGAAATTTGGTGAAGAGGAGAGACCTGTGGGTGAACCAAAAATAAAAACACAGTCTGGAGCTGGAGTAAAAGTTTTCGATTATTCGTGAAAGAGTTTATTATCTTTCTTGAGGAGAACAATCAAACAAAATGACCCAAGAAATGCAGTCACAATGCAAGGGATTCTTTTTAAAAAAAAATGCCTCCTGTGTTTGACAAAAGGCAGCCGCGATCGTCTTAATTAGTGAGAAAAGAGTCCAAGGAGACAAAGTAACGTCTCAAAATAGAGTCGGTGAAGGGTAGTGACACCTGAGGGTGACACCAAGGACACTAACATGGACTAATTAGTGGGAAGGTGTCTCAAGTGGGGTAGAGTTAGGGGGTTAGGGTATGTTTTAGGGAGGTTAGTTTATGGTTAGGGTGTTAGGTTTAGGGTTTTATCTGTCTTATGTTTTTATTTTAACTGTTTATACTTGTGTTCTTAATCTGTAATTTTATTTTTATTTTTTTTACTTTTTTGAATTGCCCTGTGCTGAACTGCTCTACAAATACAGCTGCCTGCCTAGAGCGACATGGAATATTTACGTCAGTCTACTCCTTTAAGTCTCATGTATGAGATATGGATCTGGACATCAAACCAGTCAGTGAGCAGTGAAGCCTCTACATTTGTTATTTTTCTCCATGCTGTTTACTACCGGGCTCTACACCGGTTCTGCCACACATGTTCCCCGCGCTTCCCCCTGACTCACCCCAATGTCTGTTCCACAAGCGTAATCCAAACTGAAACGTCCACATTGTCGCTTGAATGGCTTTCCAAACCAGACTCAAAGGGCGGTAGTGACACTCGCCTGCAGGGATGAGTAACTGGCTTGTGAATGATCTGGACCTCACCGCCAAAGACCAAACACCCTTCTGTATTGTATGGATAAAGCCCAAATAATTGGGCTGCTTGTTTTCTGCGCATCCTGTTTTGTCGCCCAGATGGATGCCCAGCTTGATACCATTCGCCATGACCCAGATATCAAAGGTTGAAATCAGCACAGGGCCGGTGGACTGATAACAGCTTTTATTTGTCATTGCTGCCTTCCACCACAGGTTCAATCCCCTCTGTGTTTCAATATCCTTATCTTAAATAACTACAAAGACATCTTGGAGTTTGGTTGAGTCCGATCTTCAACTCAATACTTAAACATTACGAAGTCCCACAGCGGGTCAGAATTAAACTCATGACCAGCTGGTTTCTGACAGCAGTAATACATTGCAGGCCCACTTTAAAGTCACCAAACTAATGGATACACAAGTCTGTTATTTATCTGCTCCCCCTCAACAGCAACGCCACAGTCCACCGGGAATCCTTACATTACTGAGTATCCCATCACGTAAATAGACACAGATGTAATTGTTTAACCTGTCTCTGATCTAGCGCTGTCCTCCCCCGCATCACTCACCATGTCAGTCTGTGAACGTGTTGTGTGTTTGTGTGTGGGTGTGTGAGTTCCAACATTAGCTGCTATGAAGACTGTCATAACAAGATTGTGACTCTACCAAAATGATTGATTGTGATATCAAGTTTTCCCTATCTTATAGCTAAAAAGACAAAATTTAAGTTTTATCATTTGGTTTATGATATCTTACTTTCCCTTTTAATCGCCCATTTTAATAAATCAAAACCCCCAACGCGGCATGTTGCAGTGACTCAGAGCTATACCACTGGTCCAATGTTCTAGCAAATCTTCAGAACTGTCCTTCCACCCCTGAATAAATATCTGTAAAAGCAAAGTCTAAACCTAATAGCGTCCAAGTCAACTTTTTTGATTTTTTTGTTTCCACGTCTTGGGGATTTACGGGGTAATAGATTTCAAAACCCATGTGCCTTGTCATGTTGAATAACGACAGTTTGGTGGGTAATAGGACGCACTGTACCATACAACCTCCAAGCCACTGATGTCTCTGTCCCTCTGCAAATCTCACAATTTGAAACTGCTGCTAAATCTCAACAAAGCTAACAGTTTGACTCGAACTCATGTGGCTTCCTCCTCATTTGGCTCGGTCTCTAGTCCTTAGTCACGCCCCACAATTTACATATGTACACCACTGAACCTGGGGTCCATCCTAGTCTTCGGAATCTAGGTCACGCAGAAATATTTACTTATACCTTACTAAATTCACTTATGAAGGTTTATATCAGAAGTTGCATCAAATGCTGGTTGATACTTTTAACTGGCACAACACAGATGGGCTCGTGCAACGCCTGGTGTGGGCGAAGGCCCCGATGGCTAGGTGGGGGAGGGTGCAGACCGGAGGAGATGCCACTTTCAGATCTTACTACTTACCAACCTTTAAGGCTGCTTCGGAAACTTCAGGAAAAAAACATCACACTGGATTTGTGTGGTCTCAAGCATCTGCCAAATAAGTGTTTTTAATTAGATTTCATTTGTCATGTAAAAGGGGTCTTGTGAATGATATAAATACCTGTGGTGGAGGGTTTGGCTGAGTTCAGGCTCTCCTGGCGAGGTGTGGGCTGCAGAGCCCAGATGAGACGAGAGAGGGAAGAGTTGTCTGGTCTTCCTCCTCACAGTCCTTCGGGGCCGTGCAACTGCTGCTGCTGCCCGGTGGCCCCCAACACCGCCGCTGCCCCACGCGAGTTAGCTGAGCCGGGACACGGAGCGAGATGTAACATTCCTGGTTGTCTGGGTACGCCAGTCATTAAAAACAATACAAGAGTAATCAGAATACAGTTTTTCTCTTCAGCATTCAGAGAAATTGGTACTTTACTGTGGGATATCCAACCGTGTTTTTGATGGTAAATGTAGTCGATTGAAGGAATAATTCCTCCTCATTGCATGCTATTGACCATAGTACTGTGTAAAATGATGACACGCTCTGCCCTTCTCCCCTGTACAAAAGTAAGCCAAATTCCCCATATCGGCTTAAGTACCTACTATACTGTAACGAACTTAGCCATGTGGCTCATTCTGCACACCTCCATGGACCCATTACCGGCTGTAGCAGAGTTATCCAATACAATATATAAATTATAAATATGGGATTCTGTTTGACCTTAATCAACAGAGAAAGGATTGGAAATTTAAGCTATCTAACTTGCTAGCTTAACAGGTTTAGTGTGTACACCATTCCCCTACATGGAGTAATGTCAGCTAAATCAATAGAAACCTACAAACATGCCTGTACATATGCATTGCTGTTTCCAATCCCATTTAGTTTGTTGTACTTTCTTCTTTCTTTCACCTGCTGTGGAGCCATTCCCATGTCCTGAACTTTCACTGGTCCCCAAATCGTGGAAAACCGAGGGCCGCTGGTCTGCCCTCAGCTAGCATCGGACTCCCTCTCACCTGCATCCATGTCCAGAGTCTCGGAGACCGCGGCTCTAGGACTGAGGACGGAGACTGTTATTAATCAGTAAAACTGGTTTAATCAGTTGAGCTATGCGCTGATAAAGTTTAGCATCAGAAAAAGAAGTGGTTGAAGACATTATGGTTCATATACGGTGTGATTTATAAATGTAGATTTATATATTACAACCAAAGTACGGTGTCTTTCACAAACCTCATCTCAGATTTTAGAGAACCCTCAAATTAAGTATTGCATTAGGTAATTTAGTACCACTACAGAGTAATGGTACTGGTGCAGACTCCTATTCATCTCTCATGCAATTAAATTAATTAAATTAAAGCATGTGCTACCATGAAATAATAGGTAGAACGGTTCAATTCGGCACAGCAGTGAAATATGTCATTCAATTTTGATCCATTTATAACAAAATGTATCTGCATTTATAACTTACACTGCGGAGACCGACCCTTAATTTAGTGTTACTGGCATATCTTGGTGTGTGTTTGTGCTTTGTCATGTTGAATATGGCTTAATAATGCAACAACTTTCCTTTCACAGGTTTCAGCCTATTATTTTTAGGATATACCCACTGCAAGATGAAAAGTCTATTGCCATAGTCCTCCTGTAACACACAACAGTGTGGCCGTGGTTTCATATCACGTGAGTCTCTTGACATTTGGGTGAAATGTGGTATTGTCCAATCTTCATTCTGCCGGACACCATGTTCAGTGTCTGAGCAAACACAAAGCCTGCCCATTGAGGCAAATTATGGCCGAATGAGAATGAAAAATGACATGCTCACACTAGAAATGTTCTTTGACAATTTTTGGAAAAAAGAAAACCGAAAACATCTAAGAGGACCAACAATGGGCTCCTTGTATAGACGGCAGTAGTTTTGGCACGGGTTACAGCTTTTCTGGGTGTCCTGCTTCTACCTGGGCTCGGCTGTCCTCTCGATCGATGGATAGTCACCGCAAGTTCAAAATCAAAGGGATCGACAGTTAGCCGCCTTTTTGGCCCTTTTTTCATCTTTTGGATGCTCAGAGCGGGAAACACCACAACCAACATGGAGAAGAGGTAGAACGCATGCGAAAGTGAAAAAAGTACCAATCAGAATAGAGGAGAAGAAGGATGTCAGAAATCCCTCACCATGCAAAATCGCTTCTCCACTGGGATAATAATGCACAATGTACCCCATCCCTCCTCCAGGTTATGGAGACTTTCTCTCAAAATACACACAATCAAGTAAAAAAATAGCTATGCCCTACGGTTGTTGTATGCCAATTTTTTTTTAATAATATATGATAAAATGTAATTATGTTTAGCCAATGATTAAAAGAGTCTTTCAGACCATGTAAAAATGTTTAGCATATCCTCGGGTTGCTGGCATGTACAACTTTTTGGTGGTTATGGGGCAAGTCCCTCTAGGAACTGGAGAGGCACTCTGTCTAAAGAAATCCAACAAGGGATGAGGCTCCCCTGTCCTTTTCTACACGTTTTTTTTTAGTAACCTCCATCAAAATCCCGATTCATATAATCATAGACTAACACAACGCTTAATTGGTTGAGCCACATTGGAAACAAAGACAAAGACCCAGCAGAGCCCCGAGAGTCCTGGTCACAGTTTTCTTCGTCTCTGCCTGCGCAGGGATTGTAAAAATAAACAACGCTCAGCTCCTTCATTTTTCACAGAGACGGGGATATAAACACTACATCTTGTGGTTTATGAGGGATCCAGTGGACTCCGAGCCCCTTTTTTTTTTTTTTCAATCTCAGTACTTAAACCAGAGGCTCCCTTCAACCCAATGCTACTCTTTTTAATGTGCGTGATCATGTGTGACGCCTGATTTACCCAAATACACGCTGGCCGATGCACTACACTACTAAAGTCCTACCGTGCCTAACCTTCAGTGACCCAAGCTGTCCAAAGACTTTCCAGTTGTTCACACTAGTATATACACACTAATATATACACACTAGTATATACACACTAGTATATACATGCTCTAAACGGAAACAAAAACAATATAGAGGCATGAGTGCAATACAAATGATTTAAATGTGGAAATGTGTCCTGAAGTGAAGACAACACGAGGGTTAAAATCTCATATTCATACTGATTTTGAACCCTTTGGGTCTCCGTATATTTGGGTCAGGGGTTACGGGATCCCTTACTTCTGATAGTCCTGGAGCGGTCTGGATGAGAACCACTCAGAGCTTGACCCAGCAACAGCAGGACCGCACAGAAGACTGCACACCCCCTCATCACAGCTCCACCTGGAGACAAACCCCAAACATAAGACCAGTCCCATGTGAACCCAGATCATAGTGTCACACATCAGTTAGCAGCTGATTCGAGGACCATCAGAGGGGGGACATGTAGGAAATCCAATGACGGGATGATCCGGGCTCTGCACAGACAACGCTTCCTGTCACATGCATGTAGTCTGAACTTTGGATCGCTTTAACCCTTGTATCAGGCACGGCGTCATGGGTGGGCCTGACGGGCCTAGGCCCACCCACTTTTCAACAG
>NC_045743.1:17385267-17410786 GCF_008692095.1 Etheostoma spectabile | reverse complement strand
CAGTCCCACCACAAATTTCTCTTTTTGTAAAAAAAAGAGAAAATAATATATTTTAATATAAAGATATTAAAAAGTGTCAAATTACTCATAATTTGGCTAAGTTAGTCTAAATCTTAAGTAGTTTTTAACTTAATGTAAAAAAAAAGTGTTTGTTGTCTATAAGTGACAGTGATCCGCACATTTCCACGCGATAGACTGCAGCTTAAGGAACTCAACACTTGTATTCCACAGTGACACGCTCATTGGCCTCAGCTGGCATCTGCAGCGGTCCTGATGTCCCCTAGTTTCAGACTAATGACACATCACGCGTCCTGATTGTCCCCTAGTCTTCAGACAATGACACCATCAGCAGTCCTGATGTTCTCCTAGTCTTCAGACTAATGACACCATCAGCAGTCCCTGATGTCCCTAGCCTTCAGACTAATGACACCATCAGCACCTGATGTCCCCTAGCCTTCAACTAATGCACCTCACAGTCCCTGATCTCCTAGCTTCCAGACTAAATGACACCATCAGCAGTCCTGATGTCCCTAGCCTCATACTAATGACACCATCAGCAGTCCTGATGTCTCCTAGCCTTCAGACTAATGACCAACAATCAGCAGTGCCTGATGTCCATATACCTCAGACTAATAACACCATCAGCAGTCCCTGATGTCCCCTGCCTTCAGACTAATGACACCATCAGCAGTCCTATTGTCCCCTCCTAGCCTCGACTATTACAACCATCACAGTCCTGAGTGTCTCTAGCCTTCAGACTAATGACACCATCAGCAGTCCTGAGTTCCTAGCCTTCCGACTAATGACACCATCAGCAGTCCTGATGTCTCCTAGCCCTCATACATGACACAGCTGGTCAATGAGGACGTTTTCCCAAATATCCATGCTTTCCTAAAGCTCTGATAACACTGCCGATGACATCCTGTACAGTGGAACGCGTCTTTTCCAGTGTCAACCGGATTAAACACAAAATAGGAGCACCATGCTTTACGTCTCTCGCCTTAAGTCTCTGTGTCTGTTGACATACGAGAGCTTACAAGTAACTCTTGACTTCGTGATATGATACATCGCATTTAAAGAGCAAACCCCACCGACTACTGCTGAATTTGTGTCAGTGTGGTGTGTGTGTGGTGTTTGTGTGTGGGTGTGTGTTGTGGTGTGTGTATGTGTACAGTGTGTTGTGTGTGTTGTGTGTGCGAGCGACCTAAAACATGCGATGTCCGAGCGCTACAGAGTTGAAAGTTACATAGCAGAGCGAAAAGAGGAAATGAGTCGTGCCGTTTTCGCTTCTTCTAGGCCTTTTTAGCGAGTTTAATTGTGTGCACGAGGGAGAAGGAGATGGTGAGGCACTCTGTCTGTTTGAGATATATTAAAATAATCGATTCATAACCCGTTACAAATCTACAGGCACATTTCTATTTCTATATCAGCTGTGTTACTGTTGTTCTTTTTTCCCGCCTGGGATCCCCTTGTTATGGCGCTGGTGTCTGTTGTTAATGTGATTTTTTCCTTTTGGTTAATATGGTATACTAGAATCACGCTAACGTAACAGTTTGTCTCTTTTGGAAATAACTTGAGTTTTACCGACAGATGACTGTCAACGAACAAGTTCTGTGCCCGGTGTTGAATGAAACTGTCGGCCATTGTTGTTGATCTGTATGGTTGAAAACTTTAAAACAATTACAAGAATTGTGAAATAATTCGGCCTCCTGTTATACGAGCAGAACACATTATGTTTTGGAGGGAAATATTAAATTGCCTGACCACTGTTACCGTCTATGGACTTTGCGTAACAGCGCAGCCAGGTGTGGTGCGTATGGAGATTCCAACCGCTCCTCTTTGGGTCAGAACCAAGGAGCGTCCGACAGGTCGTCCTATACAACCAAACGTTTGTACAATGTTTTTTTACAACATATTTAAAGAGCATCAGCTTTGAAATCTCATTAGTTAGCACAGAATAATAGAACAGTATATATTCATTTGTATTAGTTTAAACAGTGGTTGATATCATTTTTTAATTTAAGGCCCACCCAAATTGGTCTGCCCATCCAAACTGAAATCCTGGCGCCGTGCCTGCCTTGTATGTGTCTTCACTTTGGGGACCCTCTCGTGTACCTTGGGACTATTTTAGGTTTGTAAAAACACTTCTGAAATCAAATTTTACTTCATGATTATTAACAATATTGTCTTTATCTCATTTCCAAGCTGAGATAACATCTTGTTTAGGGAATGCATCCGTCCTCTACAGCACACTATTAAACATGGAAGTGGGGTTGTGTCATAAGATTATAATTCATTTTAAAAATCCACTAGGAACCACATAATGTCATATCTAGAATAATGTTCTGAGGAGGAATACATGTTCATCACAGGAAATAAGGAAAGGACGCTGATTTCAGGTAGAAAAATGTCACTTGTTCCATTTTTCCTTCTTGAAAATTTGACAACGGGTCATTTGACCTGAATACCACACAAGGGTTAAAGGAAAACAACTTATCTTTCATATCTCAAGGAGTTTTTTTCTGACATTCTTCCCTCCAATCTGCATCACATCTGATCCCAACCATATTCACAGTATTTACGCAAAACTGGACCAAAATGAGTACACACCGTCGAGACCACAGGATTGACCAGGTGCAGAACGATGACTGACCCGAGTAAATCCTCTTCTCCGTCCAGGTGTGAGTGTGTGTCACGTTAATTGTAAATCCCACTGGCACACAGCAGTTATTGAGACAGACTGAACAACAAAGGAGTGAGATGTCTCGGAGCGAGGTCTCACGGCCTCCATGGGGGCGGGTGTCTCCGTTTATCAGTCGCTCCATCATCTCTTTATACTCCAGGTGGGGCAGGCACATGTTTAATATGCTGAGTGTCACCATCAACAATAATATAACACACTATTTTGACTGTATATGGAGCTGCCCAGTATGTGTGTGTGTGTGTGTTGTGTGTGAAGGGGGAATAGTGCACCAAATCCCAAAAAGTCCCAATAAACTGGGAGAGATTTTGGATTTGGGTCCGTTGCGTTACAAGTCAACTTTAAAGTGTCAAGCTTTGACTTTTTCATAACTATGGCAACATCTTTAAGCTTGGAGTTGCCTGTTAAGACATTTTCCATTCTTGTAGGCGCGGGCTCTTTTCGTTATTAATAATAACATTATTAGAATGCCAACCATTGGTGATCATGCTTTACCTATTTTTCTCTTCTGTTATTAAAAACATGCGAAGGCTGTACAATTGCTAAGTCAAAGCAAATTCAAATAGCATGGAGCCTGAGGTTTATCCACCCAAGCCAAGACAAGATTTTTCAAAAGTGTTCAGCACTGTAAATATGCTAAAGGGTACTAACTAATGACTATACAACTTTTTTGATTGTAAAAGCCTCTCGGAAGATTCTCCTAAAATATTGTCAGTGCAATAGATTCTATCCTCCCTCGTTATTTAAAATACATAGGACATATAAGAAAGGAATGTGTAATGATCTACACTCTAAGAATAAATCCGCCGACAGTTGAAAAAGTACCGGCAGCTCATTACTTGAACTTTCTAACCGTGATTAAAAAACAGAATCTTTCAGTTAATACTGTGTGAATGGTTTAAAAAAAACAAAACACTGTCGTTATTTGAAATGAACAGAAATATACCTGAAACACATTCAGGGCACTTTCTGTTAAATGTACAGTCATACAACTGTTAATTTACAGATATTTCTTAGGTGTGACGAGCAGATTGACATGATTGGGAAACACTGTCAACAATAACAGCATGATTTGAGAGAGGAGATAAGGCCGTTCTGCTACAGAAGAGGCAGAAAGACAAAACCATGTAGGGAACTGATGTAGAAAGTCCGCTTGATGTCACAAAGGTCCCAAACTACTTTAAAAAGTAAAGAAGAGACAGAAATACAGTTTAGTTTTTATATATAATTTTCCAATATAAGACACACATTGTACTGCTAATTAGCAAACACAAATTTAATAAGAGCTTCACACTTAAAATAAAGTAGTCGTCTACAGATGGTGACTGATTTTAACCCTCCGTGTCGTCTTCCTGTCAACCAGAAAAAAAACGTTATCGCTTTCTGAACTTTTGTGCACTTTTCAATGTTGGGTGCTTTTTTTAAGTTCTTTCCAAAGTTATTTTGATATTTCTAATGTTGACATTTCAGCTTATTTCAAAGGTATTTTTTGTGATGAAAACCTGAAAATGAGTCCAAATTTGACCCAGGACAACACAGGTCAGGACAACCTGTGACTGCAAAGGCCGTAGCGTTCAACCTCGCATCCAGTAACCTTGGTAACCGATGGAAACCTCGTGCTTTTCCAGAGTAGGGTGTCCTTTAATGTGTCACCCCGTCTGTTTGTGCAAACAGTTAATAGAAAATGAAACCAATTAAAAAATATAGCTATTCCTGTAATTCACTATAGCAGATGTTAAAGATTTTTTTGTGTGGCTTTTCACCCGTTAATGTTTGCGACAGTTTATGTGGAGAGAGAGAGAGAGGAGGGTGAGAGAGAGAGAGAGAGAGAGAGAGAAACGGCCGGAAATCATCACAGGTCGGATTTTGAACCCTGGACCTTGATATTCTCACACTGAGCCCAACCGGCCACATCTACTATAACATATTTTTATTAACGGCTGATTTAGATTTATGTATAACTAATTTTCAAAAAGTCCCGTTGAACGTGGTGAGAACATGTGCGTTTCTCTTTGCATGTTGCATGCTGTTGCAATATTAGAAACGAGCAACCCGACCCCAAAATGAATGTTTTAAGATACAGAAAAGTGAGGAGATCATCCGGGGCAGCTGGGAGATGTCCTGCTGCTGCACGACGGCCATCGGCTTCCTCGCAGACCCCCCCCCCCCCCCACGCCCGTCTCCTAGCAATGTTGAGTACTAGCTAGCGTTACAACAACCCGGTCCATCCCGTATTGAAACCATCCCAAGGTAACGTTGACATGTGAAATATTTGTGATAGTGTGGTTTTGCTGCTGCTAATGTAGCTTATGAAAGTTATTGGCTGTCCAAGTTGGCGCCAAAATGATGGAGTCAATGGGCACGCTACGATGCTCATGATGGCTTATTAGTCTCAAAATGGCTCCGTGGAGGTCCCTTTGTGGTGGCTGGCTTATCCCCTTTTGTAATAACAATAAAACACACTCCCATAATTCCACGCAACTTCCAACACACAAAAGTCCGCGTTCACCATCCGTGTTTTGGTTGAAGAGACCCCAAACCCAGAAAGTACATAAAAAAAAAGGGTAAAATGTAAACTATTTCAAACTGATTTGCGTTCGTTCTTGCACAATGTTTCGACTGGCTATAAATAGCTTCATTTAAATGCATTGTAAATTTTGAATAAATATCAAGGTTTTTTAGATTAAAAAGCAATTGAACGTTTTTTTGCACATTTAGGTGAAGCATTTAACTGCATCTGACACCCAAAGATGCCAGTTTTAACTAGGCATGTAATTCATCATATGGTTCATATAGTTTCACCTCAACACATGTATATAATGTAACCCCCCCCCCATCCGTTGACAGTCTATGAAAGCTGAATGTTCAGCTGATTCCAAACGGTAACGTGGTCACATGATGCTCAGCCTCCTCCTCATAGCCCTGCGTCATCACTGGGGTTTCTGCCAAACGGAGACAGACAGAAAACGCGTTATCAGTTGCTGTTCAACCATTATAATCCATCATGGTCATGCTTGATTGGGTTAATTGATTCACAGAAATCTGCATGTCACTTAAATTCTAACAGAACTACAGTTCTGTGATATCTAGAAACATGTTGATGGCTTATTAATAACGGTGAGCTGTGAGCGTTGCAAATGATTACTGAAGAAACAAACACAGGAAATGGACAACATATCCAAAGCATTAATTCATCACCCCCCAATATCCATGCAACATATCTGCGGGAAGTAATGAGGTCGGACGTCCTAGGCGCCAAACACAATGTTATGCCGTCCTATTCACAATTCTAACGCGAGTTGTTTGACTGAAATGTGATAATCAAAAGAAATTAAAGCTTTTATTTATAGTGGACTAAAGCTGTGGTTTTTAAAGTGACTGCTGGAGACGTACCACAGCTCGGCCCTTGTTGTATTTGGCCAATAAAGTAAATGTGAATTTCTCTTTTCATCATTAGACCTGGGTGGGATACATGTGTGTCATCAAATTCACCTTAGAATGTATGTAAGATCACAGTAAAACGCCATGTACTTTTAAGGAGAAATCCGTTGATTCGCCAACACGTAGATCTGTAGGTTGTAAAGGTGGAGGTCTGTCAGAAAGAGAAAAACTAACCAATTGGTGCTGTCTACACCGTGTTCTCCTCCTGCTAGAGTTAGCACCCACAGGCTTCAACAGGGATTATAAAACCGTTTTTTGCCCTCAAACATGTGTCAAAATGTCATTAAAAGTGCCCCCCCCCCAGTGTGAAGTGATTCTTTCAGAGTGAACACAGGTGATCTTGATGCTGGAGATGTGAAAGATTGCATAAAGTTGTGTTAAGTCAGCTGTGTTTAGTTCCTGTGTTGAGAGCGTAAGAGCTTAGGACCGTCCTACAACCTACAACACAGAAAAGAGATGAAACTAAAATATGTAGGCTATCAATTTGGTAAATAGGTAGTGTCTCCAAACTTACCTCAATTATAACTTGTCTCTGTGCGGTTGTACTACAGCACTCCTTTTAACAAATAAGCAAATGCTTAATTTTTAAAATATGTTTGTATCTCTTCCAGCGTTGTAGTTTGACGTCCCTAAGCGCTCCTTTAAGTATCAACACAGGAACTAAACCAGCTGAATTAACACAACTTTTCATAAAATTTTCTTTCACCATCTCTTGCATCAGTCTGAAAGAATCACTGCCAATGGGGGGCACTTAATGCATTTTGAACATGTTTAGAGCCTAGAACACTGTTTATAACTTGCCCTGTTTTACCATGTTGGTGCTACTCTAGCAGAGGATACTCGTTGTAGGACCAGCACTGATGGTGTTTTTCGTCTCTACTGACAGACACACACATTTACAAACTCAGATCTACGTGTTGGAATTGACCGAAATTCTCCTTTAACTCATAGTTTTTCTCTAATTCTATCTGTAATAGTTCTCAGTTCTTGTGAAAGATCAGCACTTCTTATTTTAATTCGGCAACCAAGACGTGTGTAAAAGTAGAATAATAATAATAATATACTCAGAAACAGATTATCCCTCATCTAGTGTAAAGAAAAAGTGTAAAAAGACATGAA
Source organism: Etheostoma spectabile (assembly GCF_008692095.1). Classification (NCBI taxonomy): domain Eukaryota; kingdom Metazoa; phylum Chordata; class Actinopteri; order Perciformes; family Percidae; genus Etheostoma; species Etheostoma spectabile. Next base: position 17,403,525 of record NC_045743.1, on the reverse strand, counting down.
GAACGTAAATTGTCGGAATAAACAAATCATTGGATCCTCCATTCACTTAACAATGCAAGAATTTTGGTTTATTTGATTGAAACAGAGAAGCAAAAAATAAAGCTATTTAAAATCCACACAAAGGCCTGATGGGAAGCAACCACCATCCTCCAGAAAAGTCAAGCCCAGCGCAACCAGTAAAGGAAGAGTGCTTTCCGGCAGTAGAACCTTTGGGAAACTACATTAAAAGAATGAGTCGACATTTTCAGAAATCACTTATTTTGCCTTTTTAGCAATGTGGAGAGAAATCAAAACCACTACGTCTGTTAAATATAGGCAGCCCGCTAGTTAGCTAGCTAGCATCAAGACTGGAGCGTGGCTTGGTTTAAAGTAACAAAATCGCTTACCTGCACCTCTAAAGCTCACTAACTAACATGTTGTGACCTATGTACTAGAAAATGTAATGCAATGTCTGTGTGTGTGTGTGTGTGTGGTGTGTGTGTGTGTGTGTGTGTTTGTTCTGGATGAAGGTATATTTGTGTAAGATGAATGAAGTGACAGTGAAAACGGGTCTTTTGTCTTGTGCAGTTCATTTTATTGTTATTTAAGTGTTATGGTTAGCCTGCCACCAGGAGCTGACACCAAACTGTCTTCAGTCTTTATGCTAAGCTAGCTAAGCTCCTGTCTTTAGCTTTCTACTCAATCAGCTTTTGATTTGTTTGTCATGACAAATTATGGCACGTACAATGTCGGTGGAACTTGCAGACATGACTGCTGTCAATTTTCTACCTCTAGAACGTGAGAAGGTTTATCTCAATATGTAAACTACTGCTTAAAGTTCAACATTCATACTTTAGACAATCCACTCACGTATCCTAGTTTTGTTCCCCAAATGGCAGCTACTATTGAGTAACTCTTCAGTGCACACAGCAGCGTGTACGGGGTCATAACCGCACAGGTGGCCCTGGTCTCAGGCTTAGCCACTGGGTTTTCCTCTGGGTCGGAGCCCCGCTAGAATGAGTTCCTCTCAAACCTGGCCCTGGCTGAAACATACAGCATCCATGTTCTACTGGCTCTCTTTTTTTTAATCAACTGTACAGTTAGAAAGTCTGACTGTGATTTGCTTTGCAGATTTTGTTATTAACCTAAAATTGTAAATGACAGATAAGGAGACTAACATATAACATTATTGAAAAAAAAGCAACAACCCTCTTTAACATCTATGTTTTGGTGTCCACATGCGTACCGGAAGTGAAGTAAACCCAAATATGAGTTTGTCTAAACTTAACTGAAGTTTTTAAACCTAACCAACCTGCGAACCAATTTTCCAACATTACGTTGTGTTTAAACCTGCGGTCTTTACCTTCAAAAACGCAACCATTACATCTGTTGTGGTTGGGATTCCTTTTCTCTTTTGGTCCGTCTAATTTTTGTGTCCTTCTCCATGGTCTGTGTTTGTCTCCTGTCCCCTGAGGGGTCTGGTGTCTGTTTTCCTTTTATGTTTGAAGTCTGGGTTTTTGTCTCGTCTCGCCCTCTAGCTTTACTCCTGGTCCTTCCCTCTCTTGTGATTACCGGATGTTTTCCACCAGGTTCCTGTCCTCTTGTCACCTACCTCTCGTTACCTCGTTACCTTGTTACCTTGTGATATATAATGCTGGCTTCTCTTGTCGGATCCTTCTGTCTTGTATCCCAGTGAGTTGTCCCCTGTCTGTTTACTCGTTTTTTTAATGGGCCTTCACCTGGACCTGTTTGAGACTGCCTTGCTTTTGACCTTTTGGATTTGTTGTTCCTGGACTTTGCCTCTCCCTTCTGCTTCCCGGTGTTTTTTCCCGGTCTTTGTTTAATAACCTCTGATTTACCCTCACCTGCCTGCTGTTCTCATCTCTGCGTTGTTCCTATCCTCGTATAACCGTGACACTTCTCTTGCAATGAGGATAGAAAACGCTCCTGTGGGTCCTGCTAGAGGGTAAGGAAGTAACCACACCACAGTACCTGTCCAAAGGTTTTGACCTACTTTCCCATTGAGTGTGTCCAAACTTTTGACTGGTTTCCCTATACCCTCATGTGGGTTTTTGGAGAACTTGTTAGCACTGGTCAGAAACCATGAAGACTCTCAACTCCAGGCTGCCGGTTACAATGAATAACGTCAGGGTTAAAATCCCGTTTCTGCTGAGCAAATGAATGAACTTGGCTTCCAGTCGGGGTGTTACTTGGCCCCCGCACACACTGTGTCACACTTAACTTATTCCACCAACTCGCTCCGTGTCACGTCCTACCACATCTGCTTCCTCTTCTCCTTTGTCCCATTTTCCCACACACACACACACACGCCACATACACGCACTGGAGCTCCTTAAAGGAGCTGCAGCACCCATTTTACACAAATGCCTTTATCGTGCTCATCATGTCTCTAGTCTGAATGGGATTGCCCCAGTAGAGTTCTCAGTGACACGCAAAACAGATGATTAGAATACTCTGCCTAACAACTTTATAGTACTAAAGTATTTTTATAGTACCTTTGTGAATCCTGCAGAGTTTAAGAATCCAACTACAGCTGGGAAAATTAAAGCTGTGTACAATAGGACACTGGTTTTACCCAGCAGATCATCATGTTCTTGAGTTTAACAAGGTTAGAGTTTCGAGTCAGGCAGAAGCCCTCGGTCCGCTCCAGGGCAGCAGTGTAGTTCTTACTTGTGGGAAAGTTGTGGGAGAGTCTCCTTGCTTGGATCGGGATCGCAGACTAGAAGACAACAAGTGGGAAACAAACAGAATATAAAGTAAGAATGTGAGAAATATATCAGTTTATTGTCACCTTGGAGGTAGAAACACTTGATCGAGCAGATGTGCTGAGGAGATAGAAAATTCTGTTGACTGATCAAATTTAAGAGGGCGAGTCCAGTCCATTCTCACGACCAGTTCTGAATGGTCCCATTATTGTGAGTCATTGATTTGTGTCAGGTCACGATTTTGACCATTTCACCGAACTGCTATGACGCTAGCCTCTCTGGGGGGGGACAACAACTGGGAGAAATCGAACGCCACACGTGGGACTGTGACAAAACTCGCGCAGGGACCGACCAGCGGTCCTCCTGGGTGACGCAACACTAGGAATCAAAAAAAAAAAAAAACCACACAACAACAACGGACCGCAACACGTAGATATGACTTCCCAGGGCCCAGGACCGATCTGCGGTCTCTGGGGGGACGCAACACCGGAAATGAAACCCACACGCTGAACCACAACACGGAGGCCGCAAAACCTGGACACTGACCAGGTCGCAGGGAACACGATGCCGCGGTTCTCTGGGGGACACAACATGACAAAATGAAACTCCACAGCTGACCACAACAGAAGGTGGGGTTAGGAAGAGAAAACACGGAAAGTACAGTGAAACATTGGGACCAATCTCCGAGGAAAGTCCTAAGGCCTGTTTGTTAACCCATCTCCCCCCCAAACCCCTTTTGGCATCTCAGTACACTTGCTACCGTATCTTGTCTGTGATCATGAACAGGCTTACCATTAAAATACATTACTTCAAATTTGTAATCAACACACAAAAATAACGCACTTAATGTGAGTGTTAAGTTAAAAGTTTAGGCAACCAATGTAGTTTTAAAGACGCTCTGCTTGCAAACACACTCCCAGTAACTGCGTTGCATTATACAATATGAGTATTTTACACATGGAAACATTTTAATAATGATTTTACACAGCTGCTGACTCGACTCTTGTGTCAAAAAATAATGTCCTTACCTTTCTTTTTTGTCCCGGGCATGCCGGCAGCATTCAGGCAGCATCCTGTCCTATGTAAGAGGCCTCGGGAGAAAAGGGAGTTCACTTTTCTGTCTCTTTAAAACAAACCTAAACGCCACATGAGCTTACTCAGCTGTCTGGTTTCCCCTTACCTCACTCTGGGCGTTTGGACGTTGGCGGCTGCCTGAGCTACCTGGTCCTCCGCCCACCAGCAAGGCCGTGGAGCCTTTGAAGCTCCCTTGACCCCCTCTCTCCGGGGGCCGTTGATCTCTCCAGCTTCTCGGTTGACTGGCTTGTCTACAAGAGAAGATGAAATACCAAAATGTAACTTGGTTTTTCATTTATGCCTTATGCCTTTATTAAAGAACAACAGCAGAGATAGAACAGGAAATCAGAGGAAAAAGATGAGGATTTACATGCAACAAAAGGTTCCCGATGACTACACAGCCGGGATGTCCAGGTGACCCCTCGGTGACCCCTCGGTACCCCCTCAATGACCCCTCGGTGACCCCCCGTGACCCCTCGGTGAGAGAAACTCTTGGTTCACTAGTAAAGTATTCATTTTTAAGTATATTTTTAAAGCTATAGTGCGTAGTTTTCTGTGTCCCCATGCATGTACTCTAATAATGACAACAAACGGTTGGCTGCATCCACATATCAAGCCTTCTGTGATCTCGCACCCCACCCACCCCTCCCTCCATGCAGTCTGGCTAGTAGCCAAGGAGGACACATGGAAAAACAACACCATGGACTCGCAGAAAAAGTCATTATCTTCACTCGATGGTCGCCAAAAGACACAATCTTCTGACATAGTCATACTGAAAATAGCGAGTTTTGAAGTCTGTTTAGATTTGTATAACTCACTTTGGAATGGCCTTGAATTTAACCAGATGTTCATTTTTATCAAAAGTTACACATTAAAGCTTTAATCTAACATTTTTTGTTTTGAAATCTTAAAGACTGAAAGTATGTAGGTACTTTTCAGTCAATTAGATTTCCACCAATAAAACATTTTTACAAATTGGGATTTATGTAACCCTGAAATGCAAAACTGAACAATTTGCTTATTGCATATGTCAACCAATGTAGAATATTAAATTGATTGGTATCAGGGTATGTTTGTTTGAAGTGTAACAAAAACATTTGCAAAGAAATAACAAAACAATCAAGGTATGGGTGGAAGTCATTTAGATGCTGACAAGTTGTGTATTCAAGAGTGAAAGGTCCCTCTCAATACATGATCTACTTTCTTCAAGTCTGTTCAATTTTAAAATGATTTGTTCACGCAAAAAAGGCCAATCGCATCATTAACGTTGTCAGATCAGAAAATGCACTCCTGACTGTGTTTGGAAAGAGGTGACAAGATAACCTATTTTTGTTATTAGTTTGGAGGTTATTGTAATTGAGCACTGTTGGATGAAAGTCCAAAGCAACCTTTCCAAAAAGGATGAATTTCCAAATCAGCTGTATCACAAACTATACCAACCCAGCAGCACGCACACAATTAAAGTATTTTCTTTCAGAACAGCAAGAGTTCTCTTCATAAACAGCATATCCTGTAAGTGTGTGTTGACATTTAAAGATACTATAGTCAATAAGCAGCTTTTGGTTTGATGATAAGCGAATCAGGGGCTGTTGACCTCTGGACCCCTTCAGTCACCTTCTGGATAAAACCCATTTTACAAGTTTGGGCCTTATCAGGTTCTAACTTCAGAGGATGGTGTCCTGCTTGTAAAAGCTAGTGTTATATGATACTTTAACTCCTTAAGAAGAGCAGTTTGAAAAGCCTGTAGCAAGCACTGTTGAAAAAGTGAATAAATAAGTGTAAAAAGCTTATGTGACTAAAGGGAAGAGGCCAATGAAAACAGTTGCAGGCGTAGCGACTCATAGCAACTATAAGAAGGAGGTATTTTGTCTAGTCAGTCTATGTTTCAGAAAATCTGGGGAGCGATGGTTGCAAAGGAAAAATAAATGCTAAGGCTGGTTCCTTGTTTATGACTGCAGCATGTGTTGAAGTGGATTGCCTGCAGAGCTGGTATGGAATTTCATGAGCCAGTCTTGGTTTGCTTAAAAGTCGAGTGTGCAACGACCAGATGTGCAGCACAGCATGCAGGTTTTCTGATGAACGTTCTGGCATCAAACCCTCTTGCTTTTGTGTGAATACATTTCTTTTTCCTCTGCTGATTTTCTGCTCATTTAACAATGTGTGAGTCCCACGAGAAGAGGCAACGGTCTGTGGTTTAGTTCACATCTGTGACTACAGGATGGTCGAGTCTGTTATCTAACATTTAACATACTAAAGTCCTGTACTTTAACTCTGGTTTAGTCTCGGTGAAACTTTGTTGGTACACTACGGTTACACAACTTGGTAATGAACAACAGTTAGGAAAATAACACGTTTTCATTTCCCGATTGTTCCAGTGTCTCGGATAATTAGTTCCTAATGTCTCTCATTTGCCCAAAGTCCAGGTACTTCCCTTTCCTTTGGTGTTGGCGTTCTAACCTCTGGGTATTTCTGAGGACTAAGGTTACAGTGGCTGCCAACTTTCCAAAAACCTTGGTAGTGAGATTTGTGGGGAGGCAACCCTATTTTGCCGCGTACAAAGCATTTCTTTGGGTCTTTATCTTTAGGTTATAATGGGATTGGTTATATGTGGGGGGATGGGGCTCTCCACTAGGGGGGTCTGGGGGTATTCCCCCCCAGGATAAAAAATTGAAAATAAACCATAAATGGCCCTCGAGAGTTTTTTTTGCGCAAAAAAAGAAATGTCAAATCAAGTCTACAGAATATGTGCCAAATTAGGTTAAGAGCCTTTGCATTGTTGTAGTATCAACAGTATAGAGCATTTAGCATTTACATTTCTTGTACATTATTAACTCTCTATGATATAAGAATGACCAAACAATAGCCAAACATCATGAACCACATGAAAGGACGTATATGTCAGCAACAGACTGAGAGATTTGGGTCTGGTGGGAACAGGTCCAGGGTCCCTGGTGTAGGGACACAGGTACAGGGTCCCTGTGTAGGGACCCAGGGACCCAAAGTTTAATTAATGATGAGGATCAACTAAGACCACTTGAAATTCTAAAGATAAGAACCTTGAGTTACATAGATCTTATCCTTTCAACCTTTGTGCCAATGTTCAGTACATGTTTGGCCCTCATCTTGACCCCACTTATGTTGTTTACTTTTTGTGAAAATAAAGACTATTTGTTCTTTTACAAAACATCAAATTTAATTATTACAGTTATATTTAGAGAGCAGAGGTTTAGCGATGCCAATAGTGGTCCCACGTGTGCAGACCGTAGCCTATTATTATATATATATATTTTAGTATATATAGTATAGCTCAGATGTTTTCACCATATTTTGCTCATGTTACAACTTCGGGTGTTGGGGGGTGCCATTCTAAATAACCTTCTCCATCTCGTGTGTCCGAGGATTGGAAGTTGTAGCTAATATATGCTTTGTGCATGTCATTGCTCCCTGATATTGGTGGATTCTCATTCAGACCGTGACAGACAAGAGCCCATTTGGGTTCTCTGGTCTTGACAGGTTTAGGTGGTGTTCCGTAGGCACAGCTGCTCATTATCGGAGGTCTCGCATGGATGGCAACTGTCACTGCCCCAGCCAGAAAGGGACGAAGTCCCTAAAGGAACTGAAGTGTTGCTAGAGCTACCAGCCTCGATGACTCACCTCTATCGTTACAGAGAGAGAGGACACCAAAGCGACGGAGGGTCGGTAATACTCCGAAGTCATACTGGAGCGGGGAATGCACCGTGGATGGCTCGTGAAAAAATGGTTCTCATTTTGCGAAATTGAAAACCACAGACAGGGAGCGCTCTTGAAACCCAACCCCCACAGTCTCTGAAAGCACAACGCTTCGATGCATAAGTGTTACAACAGGTAAAAAACCTAGATAACCCGTCTTTCAGAAAATTTGACCTGACGGCTGACACTTCAGCGTGAGACAATCGGGGGTGGGCGGTTGATGGCGTGTGAAACCCTTCAAATGCGTTGTGTCTTCATCGGCACATGCCGTGAGAGTGCATCCCTGTGTGGTACCTGGGTCCTCATAGCTCTGCTAGGGTAAATCCAGACAGCTAGCTAGACTATATCCAATCTGAGGACTATGGTTACTGGGCCTAAGGTTTGAGGGTAAATCCAGACAGCCTTTAGCTAGACATTGTCCAATCTGGGAACTATGGGTTTACCTGTCCTCAGATCCTCTGAAGGTGTAAATCCAGACGCTAGCTAGACTAGACTAGAAGTTTCTGTTGCAGGACTAAAACTACTTTTTGAACGTAAACATGATCCCCCAAAAAAAATGTTCCTTACTGAGGCTCCTTTCGAAGAGGCACCATTGCTCACATTCGGGTATTAACCCACCTAGACGATGTGTTGGTTGAGAAATGCCAATAAACCAGAGATGTGTATTCTCCATCCAGGAATCTGTGAGGATAGACGGGTCTCTTCCGCAGCAACTGGAGGAAGGTCTGGCAATGCGAGACTATAACGGGGACTACCATTAACCCTCCCGCCAACCCCTGCTGCCGGGGAAAGCAGTCAACGGTCTTCAGCATGTGTGTACCTTCTGAGTCTGCTGGTGCGGGGGCCGCGCTTCTATCCTCCAGTCTTGCGAGACAGGATGTGGTTCTGGTGTGGGTCTGGGTGGGTCATCTGCTGGGCTTGGCCTCCCACCTCTTGGGCTCCTTCCATGCTGGGCTCTCGTTCCTCGTCGAGGTCAGACCCTTGGTCACTGATGTTGTCCGTCATCTCATGCAGCTTCTGTCTCAGTTGCTGCCCTAGTCCCTTCCTCACACTGAGGAAGAGAGGAGGGAGCTGTTTGGAGTCCTGAGGCAGCCGGGACCTGCTCTGTGGACACACAGCGATGACCATCCTTATTCAACCTTATTTAGTGTCTTGCTTGTTGTTAAAATGGCATGCTTGATAGTGAAAGCAGTGCACCGCTCAGTGGTTTAGCACTATGAAAAAAGAGTATTATTTTATATCTCTGTACTATAATACTAGAGTTTAGTAATAATATTTTATAATTTATTAATCCTGCAAGGAAAATACTAGACTTACTAGCTCACTTGGCAATACAAGAAAATAAAAGCTGCTATATTTAATGCTATGTGTCTGTTTTTTAAGGATCATCAGCGGAGAGGATGCTGACTTTTTGCCTGGGGGGTGTTAGTTTTAGCCTCGTTCTCTTAGCAAAGATATATCCATGCCATGTGTGCAATATAGTGACACTTGTATCACTTGATTTCTGTGTTTAAAACAAGTCAGCGCGAAAACCTTAATGCCATCTGTAGACAGTCCCACATTTTGAGTAGAAAAAGACACAACCCCAAACCACAGACGCTAGGTACTACAGCTGGATGAACAATGCTAGCTACAGTTAATTTTCAGCCGTAGAATTCGAGGGTCGTTTGGCTAAAACAACAGAAGTTGCTCCTGTGTGGACTCGATGGGCTCACTTGTTCCAAACAATGTGCGTTTTGCGTTTTTTTAGCGACACTGTCCTCACTGTTAAACTGCACGTGTGCCGTTTGGAGAACGACGATTAGCCACAGCAACAAGTAGGGCGGTGTTTTAGCAACGATAAACAATAAACTGGTGCTTGTACACTGCTTCTGTAACGCATATCCCCAACACCTTGCAGCTGACACACCTGGGATCTTGAAACAGAAACTAGAAGTTCTGGATCAATGCATGGATGGATGAGATAGATGATGCAGGTTGATGCTGGTGCATGGAATGGCATAGGATCTGCATTCATGGATGGATGGAATGAGCATGGATCGCAGGGCATGGATGCATGGAGGTAGATGCGATGCCATGCATGGAATGGATGGATGGATGCTGAAAGTGTGAGTGAACTCTCCGTTCGCTATGGCCATTAACACAGACGTTTGCGTGCCACAGGCCCATTGATTTAAGCTGGCTCCTGCCACACGCGGGGTACAGCATGAGTCGCCTTATTGCTCTCCATTTGCAGCAGGATAGCTCCTCTTCACCAGACGAGCGTCAATTCTGTGTTTGGGTTTACGTTGCTGTTTTTGTTGGTTTGATCATTCTATGATTGGTGTGGATGTCAAGATGACCCAATTAAAAACAGACACCAAACCAACGAGGACCTGGCTGTTGATGAGTGCTAGGATCATGAGCAACTGGGTGTCCCTTCATTATACCATGATGACCAAGGACGCAAAAAAGCCCAAACTCCTTGTTGTGAAGAGGGAAACCGTGAATTTCTTAAAGCAGTATAGTCAATAAAAACCTCACAGGTCAACTTCTCTTTTAACTGCAGACCGATTCCTTACTTCAGTTTTGAACAGTTGAAACTACATTGGAGGGATTCCGCTGGAAAGCAGTTTGATTTATATATATCTTTGGCACTTTGGGGCCTAATGAGGAGTAAGACGTAAACACAACACTGACCATAGTATTATTATCTTATAATTTTGCATGAGTTGTTCATTGGAGCAGCTTTTTTCATTTACACATACGGGGCCTTGTTTAAAAAATAAATACTGATTAGTGCTAGGCTTTAGGACTGCCAGTCCATTGTATTAAGTGTTTCATTAGCACTAAGTGACCTTTACTTATATTCATTTCAGTTCATTAAACGGGGATAATTGCACACAAATGAATAGATTAAAGTGAAAGTGCAGAATAACCCAAATAGTATATTTGTCCATTCTGCGGTCCCCTTAAAAGTTACAATCTTGAAATCTCGTGTTGTTCTTTTGGCAAATCAGTGTCACCGTTTGCGATAAGAAGGCGTGTTTAGTTAGACTACAAACATTGTCACCTGTGCTGTCGCCGATTCTAATGGAAATCTCTCTTTCTCTTTTCTTTTTTCTCCGCTTATCCAATAATAACACCAATAATGATCTTAACTGCTTAAACTATACGAAGACATCACAATTCACTCGTTCTAAACGTGCAAGCAGCCGTGAACAACTACAAGAAATACAAAGTACTGAGCGACCCCACATTATAGAAAGAGCTCACAGCCCAAGACCTCTGACACCTGGCAGCCCTCAGGGTGGTCATTCCAGACATAGTCCAGATAAATAAGACCAAAACACCCCCATATATCCTTCAACCTCACAGCGTAATAACATCAGCGGGTGTGCAGCAGAAGGTGCTGTGAGGAGTTGGGACCGGACATTGTGAGTCATATTTTGCTCATAGGAACTGCCACGTCTGTACCCAGATAAGTGCAAGGTTCATATTTCCTTGTTAGTTTATTAGAAAACTAAGTTTGGCTCTCTTGTTGTTTCTTCTGACGTTACGGACATCGGTTGAGGAGCCATCTGGAAACAAAGACTAAACCACAGTCCCCGGTTGCCATGTTCTTGACTTTTTGAATGTTTTTGTTTAAATTTTAATATCCTCATGTAATTCCCATAAGCTTCTTTCTGCAACAGTGGCCGGAGGTTCGATAATGATGATTGTGATGATATTGCAAACTGCGGTGGTGAGATTTAATGGACATTTTACCTGGTGTATTCGGGTGACCTTCTGCTCTAAAGAGTTCAGGAGGGTCCCTCAAGGGCCGACATCGCATCTGCCAGGGTCTCAGGGATCTGGGGGAAGACAGGAGTCAGGGGGCACCAGTCTGATCATGAAAAAGCCTATATAATGAGAAAGAGAGTTAGTCGAAGAGAAAGATAGGGGATTTCAGAGGCATAAAGAACATTTAGGGTAGGCTGATCATCGAACCAGAACTATGCACTGTGTAAACTGTAAAATCTTTTTTTTCCTATTGTCAAAACTGTCCATATATTTGACCGTACTAACAGGACCTCAGGTCCATGCTGTGAAAGAACATGTTACTCCTGCTTCTTCTATGCTCTTGAGGCATAACCAATACATCTATCAGAGGCAAGAAGTCTCATGAATGCAGTGTCATAAGAAACTTGTGAACTGCAATCAAACTGTCGAACTAGCGCTGGACAAATATGAATCAAATTCCCTGTTATGCGTTGCCTTGTCTTCGGCTCAAATGTTTTCAGCACATGTTTAATGGTGGTTTGGATGTAAAATGAGATAAATAGCTCCAGACGGTAACTGGTAACAAGTATTTTCATTTAACAGCCAAACAGAACACTAAAAATCACTGTCCTTTGAAAAAAAGGCATGCAATCCCGAATATGGATTCATTTGATCAAAATCCTAGTTTGACGAGTGATCGCAAAAGACTCCTCAGCTGTGTGATTGGGTTGTTTTCTGTCGGGCGTGGTGGAACAAGTTTACCACACTTATGAATTAGTTTGTCCAAACAAGATGGCAATTACCGTTTATAGATTAAATTGATACTGGTGAACACACCACTCTAAGTGTCCAGCATGTCATATGGTATCAATTCACTCAACTGTAACAAATCAAACCACATCTCAGTCGGTCTGAGCTACGAGCCAAAGCACATCATACCGGAACGGGATCCCACTGTAATTGATAGGTCAGCTCTAAAATGATTGATGACGCCAATACAGTCCAGATGAAAAAGAGCTCCCTGGACAAAAATCGCTAAAAGCGATACTAGAGAAAAAATTGCTTTCAACTAATGGGTCATTGTTCAAAATGCAATGCAACAACTTTTCCCATGTTGGTTCTGGGTACAGGAAGAGTGCTTGTTGAACAGGAGGTCAAGCAGACAGAAGGCATCTTTGATAGTGATGTTAAAATCTTCCTCTCTAACCATTTATATCTAGGATTCCCTGTCTCAAGTTTAATGAAGCACTAAACGGATAGCCAAGCTGTGGATGGAGTTCTAGTGCGCCTGGTCTATGAGCCCACACAGTGGGGAGGCAGATCCAGGATCAGTCAGGGTCATTTTAACGGGTTGGGAAGTTGAAAGTTTTGCTCTCGGCCCCTAAGTAACCCTCAAAAGAACTGAATGCGGCGCCGCTCCTCCAAGCTGCTCGCGTGTGTATTGTAGACACCTAGGCCCTGTACTACAGTAACCCAACCCATATAAACTAATCACAATGAGCTCGTTGAAGATCATCTCATACGCTTCTATGTTGTTTGGAAGTTTCTGTTCAGCGAGGGAGGAATTTGTTGAGCAGAGGAGAGACCTTGGTGAAAAAAATAAAAACGAGTTGGAAGCTGGATTAAAGTTTTGATATCGGTGAAAGGTTATATTATCTTCTGAGAGAACAATCAACAAATGACAAGAAGCAGTCACAATGCAAGGGAATATCTGTTTAAAAAAAAATGGCCTCCTGTGTTGACAAAAGGCAGCGCTAGAGTCGGTCTTAATTGTGAGAAAGAGTCAAGGAGACAAAGGTAACGTCTCAAAATAGAGTCGGTGAAGGGTGTGACACCGAGGGTGCACACCAAGGACACTAACATGGAATAATTAGTGGGAAGGTAGTTCAAGGTGGTAGAGTAGGGGGGTTAGGGTTGTTTAGGGGGTTAGGTTTATGGTTAGGGTGTTAGGTTTAGGGTTTTATCTTGTCTTATGTTGTTTATTTTAACTGTTTATACTTGTGTTTTAATCTGTAATTTATTTTTATTTTTTTCTTTTTTGAATTGCCCTGTGCTGAACTGCTTAAAATAAGCTGCCTTGCCTATGAGCGAATGGTATATTTACGGCAGTCTACTCCTTTAAGTCTTCATTGGATATGAGATTGGATCTGGACACAACACCAGTCAGTGAGCAGTGAAGCCTCTACATTGTTATTTGTCTCCATGCTGGTTTACTACCGGCTCTACACCGTTTCTGCCACACATGTCCCCGCGCTTCCCCCGACTCATCCCCAGTGTCTGTTCCAGCAAGCGTAATCCAAACTGAATACGTCCACTGTCGCTTGAAATGCTTTCCAAACCAGACTCAAGGGCGGAGTGACACTCGCGTGACAGGATGAGTAACTGGCTGTGAATGACTTGGACACTCACCGCCAAAGACCAAACACCTTCTGTATTGATGGATAAAAAGCCACATTATTGGGGTGCTTGTTTCTGCGGCATCCTGTTTTGTGTCCCCAGAGTGGATGCACCGCTTGAACCATTCGCCATGACACCAGATACAAAGGGGAAATCAGCACAGGGCCAGGTGGATGATTAACAGACTGTTATGTCATTGCGCCTTCCACCACAGTTCAATCCCTCTGTGTTTAATATCCTTATCTTAAATAATTACAAAGACATCTTGGAGTTTGGTTGAGTCCGACTTCAACTCAAGTATAAACATTACGAAGTCCACAGCGGGTTCGAGAAATTAACTCATGACTCAGCTGGTTCTGACAAGCAGTAAGTACATTGCAGGCCCACTGTAAAGTCAGCCAAACTAATGGATACACAAGTCGTTTATTTATCGTCCCCATCAAAGAACAGCAACAGTCCACCGGGATCCTTACAAGTTATGAGTATGCCCATCACGTAAAAGACACAGATGTTAAGTAGTTAACCTGTCTCTGATCTAGCAGCTGGGGGGGTCCTCCCAGCATCACTCAAGGTCAGTACTGATGAACGTGTGTGTGTGTGTTGTGTGTGGTGTCGTGAGTTCCAACATTAGCTGCATGAAGACCTGGAGTATAAAAGATTGTGACTGATACCAAAATGATTGATTGTGATATCAAGTTTTCCCTATCTTATAGCTAAAAAGACAAAATTTAAGTTTTATCATTTGGTTTATGATATCTTACTTTCCCTTTTAATCGCCCATTTTAATAAATCAAAACCCCCAACGCGGCATGTTGCAGTGACTCAGAGCTATACCACTGGTCCAATGTTCTAGCAAATCTTCAGAACTGTCCTTCCACCCCTGAATAAATATCTGTAAAAGCAAAGTCTAAACCTAATAGCGTCCAAGTCAACTTTTTTGATTTTTTTGTTTCCACGTCTTGGGGATTTACGGGGTAATAGATTTCAAAACCCATGTGCCTTGTCATGTTGAATAACGACAGTTTGGTGGGTAATAGGACGCACTGTACCATACAACCTCCAAGCCACTGATGTCTCTGTCCCTCTGCAAATCTCACAATTTGAAACTGCTGCTAAATCTCAACAAAGCTAACAGTTTGACTCGAACTCATGTGGCTTCCTCCTCATTTGGCTCGGTCTCTAGTCCTTAGTCACGCCCCACAATTTACATATGTACACCACTGAACCTGGGGTCCATCCTAGTCTTCGGAATCTAGGTCACGCAGAAATATTTACTTATACCTTACTAAATTCACTTATGAAGGTTTATATCAGAAGTTGCATCAAATGCTGGTTGATACTTTTAACTGGCACAACACAGATGGGCTCGTGCAACGCCTGGTGTGGGCGAAGGCCCCGATGGCTAGGTGGGGGAGGGTGCAGACCGGAGGAGATGCCACTTTCAGATCTTACTACTTACCAACCTTTAAGGCTGCTTCGGAAACTTCAGGAAAAAAACATCACACTGGATTTGTGTGGTCTCAAGCATCTGCCAAATAAGTGTTTTTAATTAGATTTCATTTGTCATGTAAAAGGGGTCTTGTGAATGATATAAATACCTGTGGTGGAGGGTTTGGCTGAGTTCAGGCTCTCCTGGCGAGGTGTGGGCTGCAGAGCCCAGATGAGACGAGAGAGGGAAGAGTTGTCTGGTCTTCCTCCTCACAGTCCTTCGGGGCCGTGCAACTGCTGCTGCTGCCCGGTGGCCCCCAACACCGCCGCTGCCCCACGCGAGTTAGCTGAGCCGGGACACGGAGCGAGATGTAACATTCCTGGTTGTCTGGGTACGCCAGTCATTAAAAACAATACAAGAGTAATCAGAATACAGTTTTTCTCTTCAGCATTCAGAGAAATTGGTACTTTACTGTGGGATATCCAACCGTGTTTTTGATGGTAAATGTAGTCGATTGAAGGAATAATTCCTCCTCATTGCATGCTATTGACCATAGTACTGTGTAAAATGATGACACGCTCTGCCCTTCTCCCCTGTACAAAAGTAAGCCAAATTCCCCATATCGGCTTAAGTACCTACTATACTGTAACGAACTTAGCCATGTGGCTCATTCTGCACACCTCCATGGACCCATTACCGGCTGTAGCAGAGTTATCCAATACAATATATAAATTATAAATATGGGATTCTGTTTGACCTTAATCAACAGAGAAAGGATTGGAAATTTAAGCTATCTAACTTGCTAGCTTAACAGGTTTAGTGTGTACACCATTCCCCTACATGGAGTAATGTCAGCTAAATCAATAGAAACCTACAAACATGCCTGTACATATGCATTGCTGTTTCCAATCCCATTTAGTTTGTTGTACTTTCTTCTTTCTTTCACCTGCTGTGGAGCCATTCCCATGTCCTGAACTTTCACTGGTCCCCAAATCGTGGAAAACCGAGGGCCGCTGGTCTGCCCTCAGCTAGCATCGGACTCCCTCTCACCTGCATCCATGTCCAGAGTCTCGGAGACCGCGGCTCTAGGACTGAGGACGGAGACTGTTATTAATCAGTAAAACTGGTTTAATCAGTTGAGCTATGCGCTGATAAAGTTTAGCATCAGAAAAAGAAGTGGTTGAAGACATTATGGTTCATATACGGTGTGATTTATAAATGTAGATTTATATATTACAACCAAAGTACGGTGTCTTTCACAAACCTCATCTCAGATTTTAGAGAACCCTCAAATTAAGTATTGCATTAGGTAATTTAGTACCACTACAGAGTAATGGTACTGGTGCAGACTCCTATTCATCTCTCATGCAATTAAATTAATTAAATTAAAGCATGTGCTACCATGAAATAATAGGTAGAACGGTTCAATTCGGCACAGCAGTGAAATATGTCATTCAATTTTGATCCATTTATAACAAAATGTATCTGCATTTATAACTTACACTGCGGAGACCGACCCTTAATTTAGTGTTACTGGCATATCTTGGTGTGTGTTTGTGCTTTGTCATGTTGAATATGGCTTAATAATGCAACAACTTTCCTTTCACAGGTTTCAGCCTATTATTTTTAGGATATACCCACTGCAAGATGAAAAGTCTATTGCCATAGTCCTCCTGTAACACACAACAGTGTGGCCGTGGTTTCATATCACGTGAGTCTCTTGACATTTGGGTGAAATGTGGTATTGTCCAATCTTCATTCTGCCGGACACCATGTTCAGTGTCTGAGCAAACACAAAGCCTGCCCATTGAGGCAAATTATGGCCGAATGAGAATGAAAAATGACATGCTCACACTAGAAATGTTCTTTGACAATTTTTGGAAAAAAGAAAACCGAAAACATCTAAGAGGACCAACAATGGGCTCCTTGTATAGACGGCAGTAGTTTTGGCACGGGTTACAGCTTTTCTGGGTGTCCTGCTTCTACCTGGGCTCGGCTGTCCTCTCGATCGATGGATAGTCACCGCAAGTTCAAAATCAAAGGGATCGACAGTTAGCCGCCTTTTTGGCCCTTTTTTCATCTTTTGGATGCTCAGAGCGGGAAACACCACAACCAACATGGAGAAGAGGTAGAACGCATGCGAAAGTGAAAAAAGTACCAATCAGAATAGAGGAGAAGAAGGATGTCAGAAATCCCTCACCATGCAAAATCGCTTCTCCACTGGGATAATAATGCACAATGTACCCCATCCCTCCTCCAGGTTATGGAGACTTTCTCTCAAAATACACACAATCAAGTAAAAAAATAGCTATGCCCTACGGTTGTTGTATGCCAATTTTTTTTTAATAATATATGATAAAATGTAATTATGTTTAGCCAATGATTAAAAGAGTCTTTCAGACCATGTAAAAATGTTTAGCATATCCTCGGGTTGCTGGCATGTACAACTTTTTGGTGGTTATGGGGCAAGTCCCTCTAGGAACTGGAGAGGCACTCTGTCTAAAGAAATCCAACAAGGGATGAGGCTCCCCTGTCCTTTTCTACACGTTTTTTTTTAGTAACCTCCATCAAAATCCCGATTCATATAATCATAGACTAACACAACGCTTAATTGGTTGAGCCACATTGGAAACAAAGACAAAGACCCAGCAGAGCCCCGAGAGTCCTGGTCACAGTTTTCTTCGTCTCTGCCTGCGCAGGGATTGTAAAAATAAACAACGCTCAGCTCCTTCATTTTTCACAGAGACGGGGATATAAACACTACATCTTGTGGTTTATGAGGGATCCAGTGGACTCCGAGCCCCTTTTTTTTTTTTTTCAATCTCAGTACTTAAACCAGAGGCTCCCTTCAACCCAATGCTACTCTTTTTAATGTGCGTGATCATGTGTGACGCCTGATTTACCCAAATACACGCTGGCCGATGCACTACACTACTAAAGTCCTACCGTGCCTAACCTTCAGTGACCCAAGCTGTCCAAAGACTTTCCAGTTGTTTTAAAAAAAAGTTGTTTGTCTATTAAGTGACAGTGATCTGCGCAACATTTCCAACGCGATAGACTGCCAGCTTAGGGAACTCAACACTTGATTCCACAGTGACACCTATGGCCTCATGGCATCTGCAGCGGTCCTGATGTCCCCTAGTCTTCAGACTAATGACACCATCAGCAGTCCTGATGTCCCCT
>NC_045743.1:17384037-17384165 GCF_008692095.1 Etheostoma spectabile | reverse complement strand
GAAATGAGTCGTTCCGTGTTCGCTTCTTCTAGGCCTTTTTAGCGAGTTTAATTGTGTAGCACGAGGGGATAAGAGGAGTGTGAAGGCTACTCTGTCTGTATTGAGATATATTAAAATAATCGATTCAT
>NC_045743.1:17383913-17384027 GCF_008692095.1 Etheostoma spectabile | reverse complement strand
TACAAATCTACAGGCACATTTCTATTTCTATATCAGCTTGTTACTGTTGTTCTTTTTCCCTCCTGGGATCCCCTTGTTATGGGCGCTGTGTCTGTTGTTAATGTGATTTATTTC
>NC_045743.1:17383616-17383903 GCF_008692095.1 Etheostoma spectabile | reverse complement strand
AAATATGGTTATAACATGAATCACGCTAAAGTAACAGTTTGTCTCTTTTGGAAATAACTTGAGTTTTACACGACAGATGACGTCAACGAACAAGTTCTGTGCCCGAGTGTTGAATGAAACTGTCGGCCAGTGTTGTTGATCTGTAGTGTTGAAAACTTAAAAACAATTAAACAGAATTGTGAAATATTCGGCCTCCTGTTATACGAGCAGAACTACATTATGTTTTGGGGAAATATTAAATGCCTGACCACTGTTACAGTCTATGGAGCTTTGCGTAACAGCGCAGC
>NC_045743.1:17383229-17383606 GCF_008692095.1 Etheostoma spectabile | reverse complement strand
GCGTAATGGAGATTCCAACGCGCTCCTCTTTGGTCAGAACCAAGGAGAGCGGTCCGACAGGGTCGTCCTATACAACCAAACGTTTGTACACAACATATTTAAAGAGCATCAAGCTATTGAAATCTCTTATGTTAGCACAGATAATATACACAGTATATTAGTCATTTGTATTAGGTTAAACAGTGATTTGATATCATGTTTTAATTTAAGGCCCACCCAAAATTGGTCTGGCCCATCCAAAACTGAAATCCTGGCGCCGTGCCTGCCTTGTATTGTCTTCACTTTGGGGACCCTCTCGTGTACCTTGGGACTTATTTTAGGTTTTAAAAACACTTCTGAAATCAAATTTTACTTCATGATCTATTAACAAATATTGT
>NC_045743.1:17383055-17383219 GCF_008692095.1 Etheostoma spectabile | reverse complement strand
ATTTCCAACAGCTGAGATAACATCTTTGTTTAGGGAATGCATCCGTCTCTACTAGCACACTATTAAACATGGAAGTGGGGTTTTGTCATAAGATTATAATTCATGTTAAAAATCCACTATGGAAACAACATAAGTGTCATATCTAGAATAATGTTCTGAGTCAG
>NC_045743.1:17380471-17383045 GCF_008692095.1 Etheostoma spectabile | reverse complement strand
TCATCACAGGAAATAAGGAAAGGACGCTGATTTCAGGTAGAAAAAATGTCACTTGTTCCATTTTTCTTCTTGTAAAAATTTGAAACGGGTCAATTTGACCTGAATACCACACAAGGGTTAAAGGAGAAAACAACTTATCTTTCATATCTCAAGGAGTTTTTTTCTGACATTCTTCCTCCAATCTGGCATCACATCTGATCCCAACCATATTTCACAGTATTTACAGCAAAACTGGACCAAAATGAAGACTTACCGTCGGACCACAGGATCTGACCAGGTGCAAGAACGATGACTGACCCGAGTAAATCCTCTTCTCCGTCCAGGTGTGAGTGTGTGTCACGTTAATGTAAATCCCACTGGACACACAAGCAGTTATTGAGGACAGACTGAACAACAAAGGAGTGAGATGTCTCGGAGCGAGGTCTCACGGCTCCATGGGGGGGACGGTGTCTCCGTTTATCAGTCGCTCCATCATCTCTTTATACTCCAGCAGGTGGGGCAGGCACATGTTAATATGCTGATGTCACCATCAACAATATATAATACACACTATTTTGACTGTATATGGAGCTGCCCAGTATGTGTGTGTGTGTGTGTGTGTGTGAAGGGGCAATAGTGCACCAAATCCAAAAAGTTCCCAATAAACTGGGAGAGTATTTTGGATTTGGGGTTCCGTTGCGTTACAAAGTCAAACTTTAAAGTGTCAAGCTGTGAACTTTTCATAACTATGGCAACATCTTTAAGCTTGGAGTTGCCTGTTAAGACATTTTCCATTTCTGTAGGCGCTGGTGCTCTTTTCTTTATTAATAATAACATTATTAGTAATGCCAACCATTGTTGATCATGCTTTACCTATTTAGTTCTTTCTTCTGTTTATTAAAAACCATCAGCTGTTGCTGCAAATTTCAAATGCCTGCCTGAGGATTTCAACCAGCAGAAAGGATTTTCAAAAGTTTTCAGAAACTTAAAACTAAAGGTTATAAACTAAATGATATACAACTTTTTGTGTATTGTAAAATAGCCTCTCTGGAAAGTCAATCTCCTTAAAATATTGTCGAGTGCACATAGATTCTATCCTCCCTCAGTTATGTTAAAATACATAGGACATATAAGAAGAGGAATGTGTAATGATCTACACTCTAAGAAGTAAATCCGCGACAGATTGAAAAAGTACCGGCAGCTCATTATCTTGACTTTCTACCGTGATTAAAAAACAGAATCTTTCAGTTAAATAACTGTGTGAATGGTTAAAAAAAACAAAACACTTCGTTATTTTGTAAATGAACAGAAATATACCTGAAAATCACATTCAAGGGACAATTTCTGTTAAAATGTACAGTCATACAACTGTTAATTTACAGATATTTCTTAGAGTGATGACAGGCAGATTGAATGATTTGGGAAACACTGTCAACAATAAACAGCATGATTTGAGAGAGGAGATAAGGCCGTTCTGCTACAGAAAGAGGCAGAAAAGACAAAACACATGTAGGGAACTGATGTAGAAAATTCAGCTTGATGTCACAAAGGTCACAAACTACTTTTAAAAAGTAAAGAAGAGACAGAAATGACAGTTTAGTTTATATATAATTTAATACAAATAATAAGACAAACATTGTTACTGCATAATTAGCATTACACATAATTTAAATAAAGGCTTCAACTTAAAATAAAGTAGTCGTCTACAGATGGGTGACTGATTTAACCCTCGTGTCGTCTTCCTGTCAACCAGGAAAAAAAACGTTATCGCTTTTTCTGAACTTTTTGTCACTTTTTCAATGTTGTGGGTGCTTTTTTTTAATGTTCTTTCCAAAGTTATTTGATATTTCTAATGTTGACATTTTCAGCTTATTTCAAAGGGTAATTTTTTGTGATGAAAAACCTGAAAATGAGTCAAATTTGACCCGAGGACAACACAAGGTCAAGGACAACCTGTGACTGCAAAGGCCGTAGCGTTCATATCATCGTCATCCAGTAACCCTTGGTAACCTGCATGGAAACATCTGCATTTCCAGAGTAGGGTTGTCCTTTAATGTGTCACCCGTCTGTTTGTGCAAACAGTTAATAGAAATCATGAAACCAATTAAAAAATATAGCTATTCCTTATTCTACTATAGCAGATTTTAAAGATTTTTTTGTGTGGCTTTTCCACCGTTAATGTTTGACAGGACAGTTATGTGAGAGAGAGAGAGAGAGAGAGAGAGAGAGAGAGAGAGAGAGAGAAGACAGGCAGGAAATCATCACAGGTCGGATTTGAACCCTGGACCTTGAATGATCTCTACCACTGAGCCAACCCGGCCACATCTACTATAACAGATTTTATTAACGGATGATTTAGATTTATGTATAACTACTTTTTCAAAAAGTTCCCGTTGAACGTGGTGAGAACATGTATCGTTTCTCTTTGCATGTTGCATGCTGTTGCAAAATATTAGAACGAGCAACCCGAGCCCCAAAATGAATGGTTAAGATTACAGAAAAGTGAGAGGGAGATCATCCGGGGCAGCTGGGAGATGTCCTGCTGCTGCACGACGGCCATCGGACGTCCTCGCAGACCCCCCCCCCCCCCCCCCC
>NC_045743.1:17378868-17380461 GCF_008692095.1 Etheostoma spectabile | reverse complement strand
CCCCCCACGCCCGTCTCCTAGCAATGTTGAGTAGCTAGCTAGCGTTACAACAAACCCTGTCCACCCGGTAGTGAAACCATCCCAAAGGTAACGTTGACATGTGAAATATTTTGTGATAGTGTGGTTTTAGCTGCTGGCTAATGTTAGCTTATGGAAAGTTATTGGCTGTCCAAGTGGCGCCAAAATGAATGGGAGTCAATGGGACGCTAACGATGGCTCATGATGGCTTATTAGTCTCAAAATGGCTCCGTGGGAGGTCCGCTTTGTGGTGGCTGGCTTATCCCCTTTTGTAATAACAATAAAAACGACAACTCCCATAATTCCACGCAACTTCCCAACATCATCAAAAGTCCGCGTTCACCATCCGTTGTTTTGGTTGAGAGACCCCAAACGTCAGAAAGTTACATAAAAAAAAAGGGAAAATGTAAAACTATTTCAAACTGATTTGCGGTTCGTTCTTGCACAATGTTTCGACTGGCTATAAATAGCTTCATTTGAAATGCATGTGTAAATATTTGAATAAATATCAAGGTTTTTAGATTAAAAAAGCAAATTAGAACGTTTTTTTGCACATTTAGGTGAATGCATTAACTTGCATCTGACACCCTAAGATGCCAGTTTAACAGTTAGTGCATGTAATTCATCATATGGTTCATATAGTTCAACTCAACAACATTTTAAATATAAATGTAAGCCCCCCCCCCATCCCAGTTGACAGTCTATGAAAGCTGAATTTCAGCTGATTCCAAACGGTAACGTGGTCACATGATGCTCAGCCTCCTCCTCATGAGCCCTGCGTCATCACTGGTTTCTGCAAACGGAGACAGACAGAAAACGCGTTATCATTGGCTGTTCAACCATTATATAATCAATCATGTCATGCTTTGATTGGGTTAATGGATTCACATGAAATCATTCATTCACTTAAATCTAACAGAAACTACAGTTCTGTGATATCTTAGAAACATGTTGATGGCTTATTAATAACGGTGTGAGCTGTGAGCGTTGCAAATGATTACTGAAGAAAACAAACTAACAGGAAATGGACAACATATCCAAAGCTATTAAGTCATCACTCCCCAATATCACATGCAAACATATCTGCGGGGAGTAATGAGGTCGGAGTCTAGGCGCCAAACACAATGTTATGCCGTCATGATCAGCAATTCTAACGCGAGTTGTTTGACTGAAATAGTGATAATCAAAAAGAAATTAAAGCTTTTATTTATAGTGGACTAAAGCTGTGGTTTTAAAGTGGACTGCTGGAGACTGGACCACAGCTCGGCCCTTGTTGTATTTGGCCAATAAAAGTAATGTGAATTTTCTTTTCATCAATTAGACCTGGGTGGGATACAATGTGTGTCTCAAATTCACCTTAGAAATGTATGTAAGATCACAGTAAACAGCCATGTACTTTTAAAGGAGAAATCCGGTTGATTCCAACACGTAGATCTGTAGTTTGTAAAGGTGGAGGTCTGTCAGAAGAGAGAAAAACTAACCAATTGGTGCTGTCTACACCGTGTTCTCCTCCTGCTAGAGTTAGCACCCAACAGGCTTCAACAGGGCAAGTTATAAACCTGTTTTTAGCCTCTA
>NC_045743.1:17378721-17378858 GCF_008692095.1 Etheostoma spectabile | reverse complement strand
GTTCAAAATGTCATTAAAAGTGCCCCCCCCATGTGAAGTGATTCTTTCAGAGTGAACACAGTGAATCTGATGCTGGAGATGTGAAAGAAATGCATAAAAGTTGTGTTAATTCAGCTGTGTTTAGTTCCTGTGTTGAG
>NC_045743.1:17377491-17378711 GCF_008692095.1 Etheostoma spectabile | reverse complement strand
TAGAGAGCTTAGGGACCGTCTACAACCTACAACACAGAAAAGAGATGAAACTAAAATATGTAGGCTATCAATATATTGGTAAAATAAGGTAGTGTCTCCAAACTTACCTCAATTATAACTTGTCTCTTGCTGGTTGTACTACAGCACTCACTTTTAACAAATAAGCAAATGCTTAATTTTTAAAATATGTTTGTATCTCTTTCCAGCGTTGTAGTTTGTAGACGGTCCCTAAGCGCTCCTTTAAGTATCAACACAGGAACTAAACACAGCTGAATTAACACAACTTTCATAAATTTCTTTCACATCTCTTGCATCAGTCTGAAAGAATCACTGCACATGTGGGGGCACTTTTAATGACATTTTGAACATGTTTAGAGACTAGAAACATGTTTATAACTTGCCCTGTTTTAACCATGTTGGGTGCTAACTCTAGCAGGAGGATAACTCGGTGTAGACAGCACTGATTGGTTAGTTTTTCTCTCTACTGACAGACACACACATTTACAAACTACAGATCTACGTGTTGGAATTGACCGAAATTCTCCTTTAACTCATAGTTTTTCTCTAATTCTATCTGTAATAGTTCTCAGTTCTTTTGAAAGAATCATGCACTTCTTATTTTAATTCAGGCAAACCAAGACGTGTGTAAAAGTAGAAAATAATAATAATATATACTCAGAAACAGATTTATCCCTCATCTAGTGTAAAGAAAAAGTGTAAAAAGACATGAAAGAACGTAATATTAGTCGGAATAAAACTGAAAATCATTGATCATACATTCTTAACAATGCAAGAATTTGTTTATTTGATTGAAACAGAAGAAGCAAAAATAAAAGCTATTTAAAATCACCACAAAGCCTGATGGGAAAGCAACCACCATCCTCCAGGAAAAGTCAAGCCCAGCGCAACCAGTAAAGGAAGAGTTGCTTTCCGGCAGTAGAACCATTTGGGAAACTACATTTTAAAAGAATGATGCGACATTTTCAGAAATACACTTATTTGCTTTTTAGCAATGTGGAGAGAAGATCAAAACCACTACGTCTGTTAAATATAAGGCAGCCAGCGGCTAGTTAGCTTAGCTTAGCATCAAGACTGGAGCGTGGCTTGGTTTAAAGTTAACAAAATCTGCTTACCTGCACCTCTAAAGCTCACTAACTAACATGTTGTGACCTAAGTACTTTAGAAAATAGTAATGCAATGTCTGTGTGTGTGTGTGTGTG
>NC_045743.1:17376432-17377481 GCF_008692095.1 Etheostoma spectabile | reverse complement strand
TGTGTGTGTGTGTGTGTGTGTGTGTGTGTGTCTGTATGAGAGGTATATAGGTTGTGTAAGATGAATGAATGTGACATGTGATAACGTGTCTTTTGTCTTGTGCATTTTCATTTTATTTGTTATTTTAAGTGTTATGTTAGCCTGACACCAGGAGCTGACACCAAACTGTCTTCAGTCTTTATGCTAAGCTAGGCTAAGCGTCCTGTCTTTAGCTTTCTACTCAATCAAGCTTTTTGATTTGTTTGTCATGACAAATTATGCACGGTACAATGTCGGTGGAACTTGCAGACATGACAGTGCTGTCAATTTTCTACCTCTTAGAACGTGAGGAAGTGTATTTCTCAATATGTAAAACTACTGCATTAAGTTCAACATTCAATAACTTTAAGACAATCCAGACTATCGTATCCTAGTTTTGTTCCCCAAATGGCAGCTACTATTGGAAGTGAACTCTTCAGTGCACACAGCAGCGTGTAGCGGGGTCATACCGCACAGGTGGCCCTGGTCTCAGGCTTAGCCACTGGGTTCCTCTGGGTCAGGGAGCCCCTGTAGAAGGAGTTCCTCTCAAACCTGGCCACCTGGCCTGGAAACATACAGCATCCATGTTCTACTGGCTCTCTTTTTTTTAATCAAACTAGGTACAGTTAGAAAGTCTGACTGTGATTTGCTTTGCAGATTTGTTATTAACCTAAAATTGTAAAATGACAGATAAGGGAGACTAACAATAACATTATTGAAAAAAAGCAACAACTCCTCTTTAACATCTATGTTTGGTGTCACATGCGTAACCGGAAGTGAAGTAACCCAAATAATGATGTTTTCTAAACTTAACTGAAGTTTTTTTTAAACCTAACCAAACTGCGACCAATTTCCAACATTAACGTTGTGTTTAAAACCTGCGGTCTTTACCTTCAAAAACGCAACCATTACATTCTGTTGTGGTTTGGGATTCCTTTTCTCTTTTGGTCCTGTCTAATGTTTGTGTCCCTTCTCCATGGTCTTGTGTTGTCTCCTGTTCCCCTGAGTGTCTGTGTGTTCTGTTTCCTGTT
>NC_045743.1:17370729-17376422 GCF_008692095.1 Etheostoma spectabile | reverse complement strand
GTCTGGTTTTTGTCTCGTCTCGCCTCTAGCTTTACTCCTGTGTCTTCCCTCTCTTGTGATTACCTGATGTTTTCCACCAGGTTCCTGTCCTCTTGTCACCTACCTCTCGTTACCTCGTTACCTTGTTACCTTGTGTATATAATGTCTGTGCTTCTCTTGTCGGATCCTTCTGTCTTGTATTCCCAGTGAGTTGTCCCCTGTGCTGTTACTCTGTTTTTTTTAATGTGGCCTTCACCTGGACCTGTTTGAGACTGCTTGCTTTTGGACCTTTTGGATTTTGTTGTTCCTGGACTTTGCCTCCTCCTTCTGCTTCCCGTGTTTTTTCCCTGGTCTTTGTTTAATAAACTCTGATTTACCCTCACCTGCCTGCTGTTCTCATCTCTGCATTTTGGTTCCTATCCTCGTATAACCGTGACACATTCTCTTGCATATGAGGATAGAAAACGCTCCTGTGGGTCCTGCTAGAGGGTAGGAATGAACCACACACAGTACCTGTCAAAGGTTTTGACCTACTTTCCCATTGAAGTGTGTCCAAACTTTTGACTGGTTCCCTATACCCTCATGTGGTTTTGGAGAACTTGTTGCACTGGTCAGAAAACCAGTGAAGACTCTTCAACTCCAGGGCTGACGTTATACAATGAATAACGTCAGGGTTAAAATCCCGTTTCTGCTGAGCAAATGAATGAACTTGGCTTCCAGTCGGGGGTTTACTTTGGACCCCGCACACACTGTGTACACAACTTAAACTTATTCCACCAACTCTGCTCCGGTCACGTCTACACATCTGCTTCCTCTTTCTCTTTTGTGCCCATTTTCCACACACACACACACACACGCACACATACACGCACTGAGCTCTCTTAAAGGAGCTGCAGCACCATTTTACAACAAATGCCTTATCGTGCTTCATCATGTCTCTAGTCTGAATAGGGATTGCCCCAGTAGAGTTTCTCAGTGACAAGCAAAACAGATGATTAGAATACTCTGCCTAACAACATTTATAGTACTAAAGTATTTATAGTACCTTTGTGAATCCTGCAGAGTTTAAGAATCCAACATACAGCTGGGAAAATTAAAGCTGTGGTACAATAGGACACTGTGTTTACCAGCAGATCATCATGTTCTTTGAGTTTAACAAGGTTAAGATGTTTCGAGTCAGGCAGAAGGCCCTCGGGATCCTGCTCCAGGGCAGCAGTGTCAGTTCTTACTTGTGGGAAAGTTGTGGGAGAGTCTCCTTGCTTGGATCGGGATCGCAGACTAGAAGACAACAAAGTGGGAAACAAACAGAATATAAAAGTAAGAATGTGAGAAATATATCAGTTATATTGTCACCTTGGAGGGTAGAAACATTGATCAGAGACAGATGTGCTGAGGAGATAGAAAATATCTTGTTGACTGATTCAAATTTAAGAGGGCGGAGTCTAATCCAGTCTCACGCCAGTTCATGAAATGGTCACATTATTTTGAGTCATTGATTTGTGTACAGGTCACGATTTTTGACCATTTCACGAACTGCTATGACGCTAGCCTGCTCTGGGGGGGACACAACAACGGGGAAATCGAACGCCACACGTGGGACGGTGACAAAAACTCGCGCAGGGACACGATCCGCGGTCTCTGGGGGACGCAACACTAGGGAAATACCACAACAACAGGACGGACCGCAACACGCGAGATATGATCCCAGGGGCCCAGGGACACGATCTGCGGTCTCTGGGGGGACGCAACAACGGGGAAATGAAACACCACACGCTGACCACAACAACAGGATGGACCGCCAAACCTGGGACATGATCCCAGGGTCGCAGGGACACGATCCGCGGTCTCTGGGGGGACACAACAACAGGAAAATGAAACGCCACACGCTGACCACAACAGGAAGGTTGGGGTTAGGAAGAGAATAACACGGAAAGGAAGTGAAACATGTGGGACACAATCTCCGAGGTGAAAGTCCTGAAGTCCTGTGTTGTTAGACCCATCTCCCCCCCAAAACCTCCCTTTTGGCATCTCAGTACTACTTGCTACCGTAATCGTTCTGTGATCATGAAACAGGCTTACCATTAAAATACATTACTTCAAAATTTGTAATCAACACACAAAAATAACGACATTAATGTGAAG
The DNA here is from genome assembly GCF_008692095.1 of Etheostoma spectabile. Taxonomy (NCBI): domain Eukaryota; kingdom Metazoa; phylum Chordata; class Actinopteri; order Perciformes; family Percidae; genus Etheostoma; species Etheostoma spectabile. Next base: position 17,374,301 of record NC_045743.1, on the reverse strand, counting down.
TTTTAAGTTAAAAGTTTAGGCAACCAGTATAGTTTTAAAGCTGCTCTGCTTGCAAACACAACTCCAGTAACTGCGTTGCATTTTATACAATATGAGAAGTATTTTACACATGGAAACATTTTAATAATGATTTTACACAGCTCTGACTCTGACTCTTGTGTCAAATAAAATAAATGTCCTTACCTTTCTTCTTTTGTCCACGGGCATGCCGGCAGCATTCAGGGCAGCAATCCTGTTCTCTATGTAAGAGGCCTCGGGAGAAAAGGAGAGTTCACTTTTCTGTCTCTTTAAAACAAACCTAATACGCCACATGAGCTTAACTCAGCTTCTGGTTTCCCCTTACCTCACTCTGGGCGTTTTGGACGTTGGCGGCTGCCTGAGCTACCTGGTCCTCCAGCTCCACCAGCAAGGCCGTGGAGCCTTTGAAGCTCCCCTTTGACCCCTCCTCTAGCGGGGGCCGCTTTCTCTCCAGGCTCTCTGTTGACTGGCTTGTCTACAAGAGAAGTGATGGAAATAACCAAAATGTAACTTGGTTTTTCATTTTATGCCTTTATGCCTTTATTAAAGAAACAACAGCAGAGAGATGACAGGAAATCAAGAGGAGAAAAGATGAGGATTTACATGCAACAAAAGGTTCCCGATGGACTACACAGCCGGGGATGTCCAGTGACCCCTCGGTGACCCCTCGGTGACCCCCTCAATGACCCCTCGGTGACCCCCCCGGTGACCCCTCGGTGAGAAAACTCTTGGTTCAACATAGAAGTATTCATTTTTAAGGTATATTTATTTAAAGCTATAGTGCGTAGTTTCTGTGTCCCCCATGATGTACTCTAAGTAATGACAACAAAACTGTTGGCTCATCCACATGATACAAGCCTTCTGTGATCTCGCACCACCCCCACCCCTCCTCCATGCAGTCGGCTAGTAGCCAAGGAGGACACATGGGAAAAACAAAACACCATGGACTCTGCAGAAAAGGTCATTATCTTCACTCGATGGTCGCCAAAAGACACAATCTTCTGAACATAGTCATACTGAGAAATAGAGAGTTTTGAAGTCTTGTTTAGATTTGTATAACTCACTTTGGAATGGCTTGAATTTAACAGATGTTCATTTTTATCAAAAAGTTACACATTAAAGCTTTAAGTCTAACATGTTTTTGAAATCTTAAAGACTGAAAAGTATGTAGGTACTTTTCAGTCAATTAGATTTCCACCAATAAAAACATTTTTAGGCAAATTGGGATTTATGTAACCCTGAAATGCAAAACTGTAACAATTTGCTTATTTGCAATATGTCAACCAATGTTAGATAATTAAATTGATTGGTATCAGGGTATATTTTAGTTGAAGTGTAACACAAAACATTTGCAAAGAAACAAAACAATCAAAGGTATGTGTGAAGTCATTTAGAGTGCTGACAAGTGTGTTATTCAAGAGTGAAAGGTCCCTCTCAATACATGATCTACTTTACTTCAAGTTGTTCAATTTTAAAATGATTTGTTCACGCAAAAAAGGCCAATGCATCATTAACGTTGTCAGATCAGAAAATGCACTCCTGACTTGTTTTGGAAAGAGGTGACATATAACCTATTTTGTTAATTAGGTTGGAGGTTATTGTTATTGAGCAACTGTTGGATGTAAAGTCCAAAGCAACCTTTTCCAAAAAGGATGAATTTCCAAATCAGCTGTATCACAAACTATACCAACCCAGCAGCAGCAGCACACAATTAAAAGTATTTTCTTTCAGAACAGCAAGAGTTACTCTTTCATAAACAGCATATCCTGTAAGTGTGTAGTTGACATTTAAAGATTACTATAGTCAATAAGCAGCTTTTTGGTTTGATGATAAGCAGAATCAGGGGGCTGTTGACCTCTGACCCCTTCAGTCCTTCTGGAAAATAAAACCCAGTTTTACAAGTTTGGGCCTTATCAGGTTCTAACTTCAGAGGAGTGTGTTCCTGCTTGTAAAAGCTAGTGTTATATGATACTTTAAATCCTTAAGAAAGAGCAGTTTGAACAAGCCTGTAGCAAAGCACTGTTAAAAAGCTTTGTTAACTAAAAGGGAAAGAGGTGCCAATGAAAACAGTTCAGGCCGTAGAGCCTCATAGCAACTATAAGAAGGAGGTATTTGTCTAGTCAAGTCTATGTTTCAGAAAATCTGGGAGCGATGGTTGCAAAGGAAAAATAAATGCTAAGGCTGAGTTACTTGATTTATGACTGCAGCATGTGCTTGAAGTGGATTGCTGCAGAGCTGGTATGGAATTTCATGAGCCAGGCTGTTTGCTTAAAAGTACGGAGTGTGCAACGACCAGATGTGCAGCACAGAATGCATGTTTCTGATGAACGTTCTGGCATCAAACTCTTGTTTGTGTGAATCATTCTTTTTCCTCTGCTGATTTTCTGCTCATTTAATCAATGTTGTGAGTCCACGAAAGAGGCAACGGTCTGTGGTTAGTTCACATCTGTGACATAAGGATGGTCGAGTCTGTTATCTAACAGCTTAACATCTAAAGTCTGTTACTTTACTCTGGTTTAGTCTACGGTTGAAACTTTGTTGGTACCCTAACGGTTACAAACTTGGTAATGAACAACAGTATGAAAAAACACAACGTTTCATTTCCCTGATTGTTCCAGTGTCATCGGAAATTATGCCTAATGTCTCTCATTTTTGGCCCAAATGTCCAGTACCTTCCTCTTTCTTTGTGTTGGCGTTCTAACCTCTGGTGATGGCTGAGGCATGGGGACAGGGCTGCCACTTTTCCAAAAACCTGGAGTGAGATGTGGGGGCCAACCATTGCCGCGTACAAAGCAATTTCTTGGGTCTTTATCCTTAGGGTTAATTGGGATTGTTGTATGTGGGGGATGGGTCTCTCCTAGGGGGGTCTGGGGGTATGCCCCCCAGGAAAAAAATTGAAAAATAAACCATAAAGGCACTTTCTGGAGATTTTTTGCAAAAAAAAGGGGAGAACAGTCTACATGATATGTGCAAAACTGTAGGGAAGAGCCTTTGCATGGAGTACAACAGGTATTAGAGCATTTAGCATTTACATTATTACATATTAACTCTTATGATATAAGACCCAAACAAATGCCAAACATAATGACCCACATGAAGAGACAGTATATGTCAGCACAGCTGAGAAGATTGGGTCTGGGGGGAACAGGTCCAGGGCCCTGGTGTAGGGACCAGGTACAGGGGTCCCGTGTAGGGACCAGGGACCCAAAGTTAATTAATGATGAGGGATCAACTAAGACCACTGAAATTCTAAAGAATAAGAACCATGAGTTACATAGATTCACTTTAACCTTGTGCCAATGTTCAGTATGTTTGGCCCTCATCCTCTGTACCCCACTTAATGTTTTTACTTTTTGTGAAAATAAAGACTATTTGTTCATTTTAAAAAACATCAAATTAATTATTTACAGTTACATTTAGAGATGCAGAGGTTAGAGATGCACAATAGTGGCCCAACGTTGCAGTATCGTAGCCTATTATATATATATATATATTTTAGTATATATAGTATAGCTCAGATGTGTTTCACCAGATTTCTGCTCATGTTTACAACT
>NC_045743.1:17370606-17370719 GCF_008692095.1 Etheostoma spectabile | reverse complement strand
ACATTCTAAATATAACTCCTCCCATCTCTGTTGTCCGAGATTTGGAGAGTTGTAGGCTAATATAGTCTGCTGTGCATGTCATTGCTCCGCTGATTTGGTGGATCTCATTCAGA
>NC_045743.1:17370447-17370596 GCF_008692095.1 Etheostoma spectabile | reverse complement strand
GACACAGAGGCCCATTTGGGTCTCTGGTCTCTGACAGAGTTTAGAGGTGTCCGTAGGCTACGCTGCTCATTATCGGAGGTCTACGCATGGATGCAACTTGTCACTGCCCACAGCAGAGCGAGTCCACTAAGAGGAACTGAAGTTGCTAC
>NC_045743.1:17364967-17370437 GCF_008692095.1 Etheostoma spectabile | reverse complement strand
GCGCTGCTCACCTCTATCGTTACAGAGAGAGAGGACACAAAGCGACGGACGGGTCTGTAATACTCAGAGCTCATACCTGGAGCCGGGGAAATGCACCTGGGATGGCTCGTGAAAAAAATGTTCTCATTTTGCGACAATTTGCAAAATTCACAGACAGGGAGCGCTTCTTGAACCCCCCACAGTCTCTGAAAGACATAGTCGATCATAAGTGGCTCAAGGTAAAACATAGATAAACTCATCTTTCAGAAATTTGACCGACCGGGCTGCACCTCAGCGTGAGAAATCGGGGGTGTGGCGTGGTGCGCATCGTGTGAACCAGTCACATGCGTGTGTTCTCACGGCCATATGCGAGAGTTGGCAGCCTGTGGTTACCTGGTCTCCAGATCTCTGCAGGGTAAATCAGACAGCTAGCGTAACTATCTGTCCAATCTGAGGATATGGTTATATTTTTCCTCGGTCCTCAGGTCTCGCAGGGTAAATCCAGACAGCTAGCTAGACTAGCTCGTCAATCTGAGGACTATGGTACTGGTCCTCAGATCTCTGCAGGGTAAATCCAGACAGCTAGCTAGACTAGACTAGAGTTTCTGTTGCAGGACTAAAACTACTTTTGAACGTACACATGATCCACCAAAAAAAGTTCCTTCCTGAGGCTCTTTCGAAGAGGCACCATTGCTCCATCTGGGTATTAACACCACCTAAGACGATTGTGATTGGTTTGAAGAAATGCCAATAAACCAGAGCATGTTTATCTCCCATCCAGGAATGCTGTGAGGACTAGACGGACCCTCTTCCGCAGCACTGTGGAGGAAGGTCTGGCAATGCGAGACTATAACGGGACTACCAGTAACCCTCCCCGCCAACCCCTCTGCCAGGGTAAAGCAGTCAACGGTCTTCAGATATGTGTACCTTCTGAGTCTGCTGGGGCCGCTCTTCCTCCAGTCTGCAGAGAAGGATGCTGGTTCTGGATGTGGGTCTGGTGGTGGGTATCCTGCTGGGCTTGGCCTCCCCCTCTGGGCTCCTCCATGCTGGGCTCTCGTCCTCGTCAGAGGTCAGACCCTGGTCACTGATGTTGTCCGTCATCTCATGCAGCTTCTGTCTCAGTTGCTGCTCCTCTAAGTCCTCTTCCTCACACTGAGGAAGAGGAGAGGAGCTGTTTGGAGTCTGAGGAGCCGGGCTGCTCTGTGGGAACACAGCGGAGAACATCCTGTATTCAAACCTTATATTTAGTGTCTTTGCTTGGTTTAAAATGCATTGCTTGAGTGAAAGCAGTGACACGGCCTCAGTGGTTTAGCACTATGAAAAACAGAGTAATTACATTTTTATACTGTACTATAATACTAAGGTTTATAATAAATCATTTATAATTTATTAATCCTGCAAGGAAAATTACTAGCTTACTAGCTTCACCTTGCAATACAAGAACAATAAAGCTGCTATATTTAAGCTATGTGTCTTTTTTTAAGGATCATCAGCTGGAGAGGATGCTGACTTTTGCCTGGGGTGTGTAGTTTTAGCCTCAGTCTATTAGCATGATATATCCATGTAGCCATTGTGTGCACATATATGACACTTGTATCACTTTGATTTCTTGTTTAAAACAAGTCAGCAGAAAACCTTAAATGCCATCTGTAGACAGTCTAACCATTTTTAGAAAAAGACACAAACCCAAACCACAGAGCTAGGTAGCTACAGCTGATAGAATATGCTAGCTACAGTTAATTTCAGCCGATGAAATCGAAGGTCGTTGGCTAAAACAAAAGAAGTCTGCTCTCTGTGTGGATTCGATGGCTCATTGTTCCAACAATTGCTGCGTTTTTGGAGCCACTGTCCTCACTGTAAACTGCACGTGTGCAGTTTGAGAACAGACGTAGCCACAGCAACAAGTAGGGCGGTGTTTAGCAAACGATAAACAATAAACTGCTGACTTGTACAGCTGCATTCTGCATAACGCATATCACCAACACCTTGCAACTGACACACCTGGGATCTGAAACAGAAAACTAGAAGTTCTGGATCAATGCATGGATGGATGGATAGATGTATGCATGGATGCATGGATGCATGGATGGATAGATGCATGCATTCATGGATGGATGGATAGATGGATAGATGGATGCATGGATGCATGGATGGATAGATGCATGCATGCATGGATGGATGGATGGATGGATGCATGAAAGTGTGAGAACTCTCCGGTCTCTATGGCCATTAACACAGACGTGTTGCGTGCCACATGCCCATTGATTTAAGCTGGGCTCTGCCACAACAGAGAGGGAAAGCATGAGTCGATCCATTATTGCTCTCATTTGAAGCAGGATAGCTACTAATTACCAGACGAGCTTCAATTCTGTGTTGGTTTACGGTTTGCTGTTTTTGTGGGTTGACTCATTCTCTGATTGGTGTGGATTTCAATATGACCCAATTAAAAACAGACACCAAATCCAAACGAGACCTGGCTGTTGATGAGTGGAGGATGCACTGGAGCAACTGGGTGTCCTCTTCATTATCACAATGATTGAACAATGAGCTGCAAAAAAGCCCAACTCCTTGTTGTGAAGAGGGAAAACTTGAATCTTCTTAAAGCGATATAGTCAAATAAATAAACTCACAGGTCACACTTCTCTTTAACTGCAGACCAGATCCTTACTTCAGTTTGAACAGTTGAAACTACATTGAGAGGGATTACGCTGAAAGCAGCTTTGATTTATATATATTTTTGGGCCACTTGGGGGCCATAATGAGATAAGACGTAAACATAACACTGACATAGTATTATTATCTTATAATTTTGACATGAGTTTGTCATTTGGAGCAGCTTTTTTCATTTTACACATACTGGGCCTTTGTTTAAAAAATAAATACTGATTAGTGTAGCTTTAGGGCTGCCATCATTTTATTAAGTGTTATCATTAGCAATAATGACCTTAATTTAATTTCATTTCAAGTTCATTAAACGGGGACAATGCACACAAATAATGAATATAAAATGTGAAATGTGCCAGAATAAGCCAAAAGTCTATTTTACATCTGCTGTCCCTTAAAGTTACAATCTGGAAGATCTCTGTTTTGTTCTCTTTGGCAAAATCAGTGTCACCTGTGGCGATAAGAAGGCGTGTTTATTAGATCTAAACAGTGTCACCTGTGTGGCGCCAGTTAATGGACATCTCTCTTTCATCTTCTTCTTTTTTCTCCCTTACTCCAATAATAACCAATAATGATCTAATCTTGCTTACAACTATACGAAGACATCACAATTCACTCTTCTAAACGTGCAAGCAGCAGGAACAACTACAAAGAAATACAAAGTACTGAGCAGACGTCCCACATTATAGAAGAGCTCCAGCCAAAGCCTCTGGACACATGGCAGCCACTCAGGGGTCATTCCAGCATAGTCAGATAAGATAAGACCAAACACCCCATATATCCATGTCAATCCTCACAGACGTTAATTAACATCAGCTGTGTGTGCAGCAGAAGGTGCTGTCTGAGGAGTGGGACCGGACATTGTGAGATCATATGTTTGCTCAGGAACATGCACGTCTGTAGCCAGTAAAGTGCAAGGTTCATATTTCATGTGTAGTTTAAGAAAACTGAAAGTTTGGATCTCTCTGTTGTTTTCTTTCTGCGTTACGGCACATGTGAGGAGACCAGCTGGAAACAAAGGACTAACCACAGTCCCGGTTGCCATGGTTCTTGGCAGCTTTTTGAATGTTTTTGGTTTAAATTTTAATTATCCTCATGTAATTCCCAAAGCTTCTTTCTGCAACAGCTGGCCGGAGGTTCGATAATGATGATTGTGATGATTATTTGGCAACTGCGGGGTGAGATTTAATGGATTTACCTGGTCGTATGTCGTGGTGACCTTCTGCTCTAAGTGGTTCAGGAGGGTCTCAATGGCCGACATGCGTCTGTCCAGGTCAGGGATCTGGGGGAAGACAGGAAGAGTCAGGGGGCTACAGTCTGATCATGAAAACCGGATATAATGAAGAAAGAGACGTTAGCGAAGAGAAGATAGTGGGATTTCAGAGGCATAAAGAACATTTATGGTAGGCTGATCATCGAAACAGAAACTATGCACTGTTGGTAACTTAAAATCTTTTTTTTCATATTTGCTCAAACTGTCACCATATATTGACAGTACTACATGACTCAGGTCATCTGTGAAAAGAACATGTTACTCTGCCTTCTCCTAATGCTCTTGAGGCATAACCAATACATCTAATCAGAGGCAAGAAGTCTCCTGATGCAGTGTCAATAAGAACTTGTGAACTGCAATCAAACTGTCGAACTAGCGCTGATCAAATATGAATCAAATTCTGTTATTGCGTTGCCTTTGTCTCTGCTCAAATGTTTTCAGCACATGTTTTAATGTGCTGTTTGGATGTAAAATGAGATAAATAGCTCCAGACGGTAACTTGGTAACAAGTATTTTCATTTTACAGCCAAACAGAACACTAAAAATACATGTCTTATGAAAAAAAGGCAATGCAATCCCAGAATATGGATTCATCTTTGATCAACACTGCCTAGTTTGACAGATTGATCGCAAAGACTCCTCAGCTGTGATTGGGTGTTTATCTTCGGGCGTGGTGGAACAAGTTACCACACATGTATTATTAGTTTCTTCAAAACAAGATGTGCATTACCGTTTATAGATTAAATGATACTGGTGAAATCACACTCTTAAGTTCAGCATGTCATATGGTATCAATTCCACTCAGACTGAACAAATCAAACCACATCATCAGTCGAGTCTGAGCTACGAGCCAAAGCACATCATCCCCGAACGGGATCCCACTGTAATTGAGAGGTCAGCTCTAAAATGACTTGGATGACGCCAATACAGTCCAGATGAAAAGAGTAACTCTGGACAAAAATCGACTAAAAGCTATACTAGAGAAAAAATGCTTTCAATAATGGGTCAGTCTGTTCAAAATGCAATGCAACACTTTTCCCATGTGGTCTCTGGGTACAGGAAGAGTGCTTTTTGAATCAGGAAGTCAAGCAGACAGAAGGCATCTTTGATGAAGTTGATGTTAAAATCTTTCCTCTCTAACCATTATATCTAGGATTTCCCTGTTCAAGTTAATGAAGCACTAAACCGGAAGTAGCCAAGCTGGTGGATGGAGGTCTAGTGCGCCTGGTCTATGGCCCACACAGTGGGGAGGCAGTCCAGATCATCAGGGTCATTTTAACGGGTGGAAGTTGAAATTTTTGGCTTCATGCGCCCCTAAGTAACCCTCAAAAGAATGAATGAGGCGCCGCCTCCAACGCTGCATCCAGGTTTTATTAGACACCTAGGCCCTGTACCTACAGTAACCCTAACCACCTATAAACTAATCACAATGACTCATTTGGAAGATCATCCATCATACAGCTCTATGTTGTGGAAGTTTCTGTTCAGCGAGGGAGGAATTTGTGAAGAGAGAGAGACCTTGGTGAAACAAAAATAAAACACAGGCTGGAGACT
>NC_045743.1:17364592-17364957 GCF_008692095.1 Etheostoma spectabile | reverse complement strand
TTTAGATATTCGGTGAAAGAGTTTAATTATCTTCTTGAGAGAACAATCAAACAAAATGACAAGAATGGCAGTTCACAATGCAAAGGGAATATCTGTTTAAAAAAAAATGCCTCCTGTGTTGACAAAAGGCAGCGCTAGATCGGCTTAATTAGTGAGAAGAAGAGTCCAAGGAGACAAAAGGTAACGTCTCTAAAAATAGAGTCGTGAAGGGTAGTGACACTGAGGGTGATCACCAAAGGAGCACTAACATGGACTAATTAGTGGGAAGGTAGTCTCAAGTGGGTTAGAGTTAGGGGGGTTAGGGTTAGGTTTAGGGGGTTAGGTTATGGTTAGGGTGTTAGGGTTAGGGTTTTATCTGTCTTAAT
>NC_045743.1:17362736-17364582 GCF_008692095.1 Etheostoma spectabile | reverse complement strand
TTTTTATTTTTAACTGTTTATACTTGTGTTTTATCTGTAATTTATTTTTATTTTTTTACTTTTTTGAATTGCCCTGTTGCTGAAATATGCTCTACAAATAAAGCTGCCTTGCCTATAGCGACATGGTATTTTACGTCAGTCTACTCCTTTAAGTCTTCAGTTGGATTGAGATATGGATCTGGACATCAAACCAGTCAGTGAGCAGTGAAGCCTCTACATTTGTTATGTTTCTCCATGCTGTTTACACCGCTCTACACCGTTTCTGCCACACATGTTCCCCGCGCTTCCCCGACTCATCCCCATGTCTTGTTCCACAAGCGTAATCAAACTGAATACGTCACTTGTCGCTTGAATGCTTTCCAAACCAGAATCAAAGGGCCGGTAGGTGACACTCGCCTGCAGGATGAGTAACTGGCGTGTGATGAGCTTGGACCTCACCGCCAAAGACAAACATCCCTGCTGTATTTGATGGATGAAAGCCACATTTTGGGGCTGCTTGTTTTCTGCAGCATCCTGTTTGTGTCTCCCAGCGTGATGCCCAGCTGTGAGACCAATTCGCCATGACACCAGATATCAAAGGTGGAAATCAGCACAGGGCCAGGTGGGACTGATAACAGCTTTTATTGTCATGGCTGCCTTCCACCACAGAGCTTAATCCCATCTGGTTTCATATTCCTTATCTTAAATAACTACAAAGAACATCTTTGGATTTGGTTAGTCCGAGCTTCAACTCAATAATTAAACATTAAGAAAGTCCACAGCGGGTCAGAATTAACTCAATGACTCACTGGTTTCTGACAGCAGTAAGAAATGCAGCCCACTTAAAGTCAGCCAAACTAATGGATAACAAAGTCTGTTATTTATCTGCTCCCCATCAACAGAACAGCAACAGTCACCGGGATCCTTACCAGGGACTGAGTATGCCATCACGTAAATAGACACAGATGTAATGTATGTAACCTGTCTCTGATCTAGCAGCTGTCTCCCCCGCATCACTCAACATGTCAGTCTGATGAACGTGTGTGTGTGTGTGTGTGTGTGTGTGTGAGTTCCAACATTAGCTGCTATGAAGACCTGGAATAAAAAGATTTGTGACTCTATACCAAAATGAATTATTGTGACTATCAAGTTTTCCCTCTCTTATAGCCTAAACAGAGCAAAATTAAGTTTATCATTTGGTTTATGTATCTTACCTTTCCCTTTATCGCCCATTTTAATAAATCAAAGACCCTCCAACGCGGCATGTTGCAGTGAGCTCAGAGCTATACCACATGGTCCAATGTTGCTAGCTGAAATCTTCAGAACTGTCCTTTCCACCCCTGAATAAAATATCTGGAAAAGCAAAAGTCTAAACATCTAATAGACAGCCAAGTCAACCTTTTTGATTTTTTTGATTCCACGGCTTGGGTATTTAAAGGGGTAATAGATTTCAAAACCCATTTTGCCTTGTCATAGTTGAATAACGACAGTTTGGTGGGTAAATAGGACGCACTGTACATACAACCTCCAAATCCCACTGATGTCTCTGTCCTCTGCAAATCTCACAATTTGAAACTGCTGCTAAATCTCAACAAAGCTAACAGTTGACGTCAACTCTGTGGCTCCTCCTCATTTGGCTCTGGTCTCTAGTCTTAGTCACGCCCCACAATTTACATAGGTACACCACTGACCTGGGGTCAGCCTAGTCTTCGGAATCTAGGTCACGCAGAAATATTACGTATACATTACTAAATTCACTTATGAGATTTTTTATATCAGAGTTAGAATCAGAATGCTGTTGATACTTTTAATGGCAGCAACACAGTGGTGCTCGTGCACGCCTGTGTGTGGGCGAAGCCCCGAGGGC
>NC_045743.1:17358290-17362726 GCF_008692095.1 Etheostoma spectabile | reverse complement strand
AGGGGTTAGACGGAGGAGATGCCACTTTCAGATCTTACTAACATTACCAACCCTTTAATAGGCTGCTTCAGGAAACGTCAGGAAAAAACATCAACACTGGATTTGTGTGTCTCAAAGCCATCTGCCAAATCAGTGTTATGTAATTAGGATTTCATATTGTAATTAAATGGTATTGTGAATGATATTAAAGACCTGTGGTGGAGGGTTGGCTGAGTTCAGGCTCTCCTGGGAGGTGTGGCTGCAGAGGCCCAGATGAGACTGGTAGAGAGGGAAGAGCTTGTGCTGGTCTTCCTCCTCAGAGTCTTCGGGGCCGGGCAGATAGCTGCTGCTGCCCGGGGGGCCCCAAGCACCGCCGCTGCCCCACGACGAGGAGCTGAGCCGGGACACGGAGCGAGATGGAACAGTCTGGTTGTCTGGGTACGCCAGGTCATCTAAAAACAATACAAGAGTAAATCAGGAAATACAGTTTTCTTCAGCAGTTAAGAGAAATGTGGTACTTTTATGTGGATATCCAATCCGTGTTGATGGTAAATGTAGTCGATTGAAGGAATAAATTCCTCAGTGCATGCTATATTGACCATAGACTGTGTAAAATGATGGACGACGCGTCTGCACCTTCTCCCACTGTACAAAAGTGAAGCCAAAATTTCCCAGATACGGCTTAAGTACATACATTATACCTGTACTAACATTAGCCATGTGGCTCATTAGTGCACACATACCATGGGACCATTAACCGGCTGTACAGAGTTATCAAAGACAATATTATATATGTATAAAATAGGGGAGTCTGTTGACCTTAATCAACAGAGAAATTGGAAATTAGCTATCTAACTTGCTAGCTAACAGGTTTATTGTGTAAACCAAGTCCCTACATGGGAGTAATGTCAGCTAAATAAATAGAAACATAAAATACATGCTGTACATATGCATTTGCTGTTTTCATCCCCATGTAGTTTGTTTGTACTTTCTTCTTTCTTTACCTTGCTGTGGAGCCATTCCCAGGTCCTGAACTTTGCACTGGTCCTCCAAAATCTGGTGGAAAACCGAGGCCATGTCGGCCTCAGCGAGCATCGACTCCCTCTCACCTGCATCCATGTCCATGATGTCTCGGGAGACCGAGGCCTAGGAATGAGGACGGAGACTGGTTATTAATCAGTATACTGTTAATCAGTTGGAGCTAATGATGCTAGAAAGTTAGCATCAGAAAAAGAAGGTGGGTGAAGACATTAGGGTTGTCATAAAGGTGTGATTTAATAAAGGGAGAGTTAGAAATATTACAAGCCAAAGTACTGTGGCTTCACAAACTCATCTCAGATTTTAAGAGAACCCTCAAAATTAGTAATTGCATTAGGTAGATTTAGTTACCAGCTACAGAGTAATGGTTACTGGTGGCAGACATTCTTATTCATTCTCTGCATGCAAATTAAATTAATTAAATTAAGCAGTGTGCTACAATGAAATAATAGGTAGAACTGGTTCAAGTGTCGGCACAGCAGTGAATTATGTCATTCAATTTTGATCCATGTTATAAACAAATGTATCTGCATTTATAAAGTTACAACTGCGGAGACCGAGCCCTTAATTTAGTGTTTACTGGCATTAGTCTGGTGTGTTGGTGCTTTGTCATGTTAATCATGGCTAATAATGCAACAACTTTCCTTTCACAGTTCATCCTATTTATTTTTAGGATATAACCACTGAAGATGGGAAAGTCTATTGCCATAGTCCTCTGTAAACACACAACATTGTGACTTGGTTTCATATCACGTGAGTCTCTTGACATTTGGTGAAATGTTGTATTGTCAGAGTCTTCAGTTAATGAGCTGACACAAGGTCTCAGTGTCTGAGCAAACACAAGCATGCACACATGGATGCAATTATGGCCAGAAATGAGAATGAAAAATGACAATGCTCAACACTTAAGAAATGTTCTTGACAATTTTGGAAAAAAAAGAAAACCGAAACAGGCTAAAGAGGAACCAGACAATGGGCTCCTTGTATAAGACGGGCAGATTAGTTTGGCACGGGTTAAAGCTGTTTCTGGGGTTGTCCTGCTTCTACCTGGCTCGGCTGTCCTCTCGATTCGATGGAGTAGTCACCGCCAAGTTCAAAATCAAAGGGATCGACAGTTAGCCGCCTTTTGGCCTTTTTCATCTTTGGAGAGCAGAGAGGGAAACACCACAACCAACATGGAGGAGAGAGGTAGGAAAGATGAGGAAAGTGAAAAAAGTACAAATAAGAATAGAGGAGAAGAAGGATTCAGAAATCCTCACCACTGCAAAGCGCTTCTCACACTGGGATAATAATGCACAATGTAACCCATATACCAATCATACATTATGGAGAACATTTCTCTCAAAATACACACAAATCAATAAAAAAATAGCAATGCCTACTGTTGTTGTAGCAATTTTTTTTTAAATATATGTTATAAATGTTAATATATGTTTATCCAGATGATTAAAAGAGTCTTTCAGACCAGTGTAAAATGTTAAATATCCTCGGTTGCTGGACATGTACAGATCTTTTGGGGGTTAGGGGGGCAGTACCCTACTAGGAACTGTAGAGGGCACTCTGTCTAAGAGAAAATCCAACAAGGGATGAAGGAATCCCCTGGTCTTCTACTACTTGGTCTTTTAGTAACATCCATCAAAAGTCCATTCATATATCATATAAATAACACAACCTTAATTGGTAGCCACATTGGAAACAAAGACAAAGACCCAGCAGAGCCCGAGAGTCCTGTCAACAGTTTCTTCTTCTCTGCTGCCGCAGTGATTGAAAATAAACAACGCTCAGCTCCTTCATTACACAGAGACGGGGTATAAACAATACAGTCTTGGGTTTATGAGGAATTCCAGTGGACTCCGAGCCCCTTTTTTTTTTTTTTAACAATCTCAGGACTTAAACCAGAGGCTCTTTCAACCCTATGCTGACTCTTTTATGTGCGTGATCATGTGTGACAGCCTGGTATTTACCCACAATACACCGCTGCCGATGCACTACACTACTAAAAGTCTACCGTGCCTAACCTTAGTGGACCCAAGCTGTCAAGACTTTCCAGTTGTTCGTGACGCCTGGACTAGATCACATATACAACCCCTCAGCTTTTTCACAGAGGACAGAGCCCTCAGCACGACAACGGCAGACGCTTGCACACTCTCAGTTGTTTCACAAAACATGTGCATGTAAAATGCTGATTTGAACGTCCAATAAATTGTCTGTTTTGCAGATGCAATATTGTTCCACTCATCAGAGCATATTTCAGTTAAGAAACAGGAAACAAACAACCGGAGCTGAAGGGAATCAGGTACATTGTAAACCTTTGATGTAAATTTACAGCTAAAACCTTACAGTTTCTCACTGTTTTGATATTACACAGGATCATACCGTAAGTGGCAATGCATTCTGGGAGAAAATAATAATATTACAGCACTATCTGCAGAGTGTTGCAGATTCCAGGTATTTACCATTGATCGCAGTGCGGGGGAGTTTTGCTGCTGCCAGTATATTACAGTAAATTTACAGTGTATTGTCTTGTGGGTTAGAAACGTGTCGAGGCGGAGGTAAACACCAGAACTACTAATGTTCTGCTCTCTGAGTACAAATTGATATCTGCTTCTTGTTTCACGATGCATATCGCTGGAACGCTTTCTGCTGGCCACAAACTCACTAAAAGTTAAGGATGTACGAAATAGCTGCAAGATGCCTATTAGTTTAATGTTCTCAACAAGCAAAGAAAGACTAGACCATCCAAACAGAAGCACATGGAGATTATACCCGTGTACTAGTGTACTGAAAAATGTAAAAGTGAGTTGCCGTACCCCCTTGTAGTGGTGTGAGTCGGTCCCGTCCATACTGTGCTCCTTGTATCCATTTACTGATGAAGAAGGAAGATATGAAAAGCTTTTTTAAGAACAACTGAATGACAATGTACAATAAAGTATGTATGATTTCTAAAAAAGGGATGCAGTGCACATATAAAATCATCCGGCATTTCTCTTGTTAATGCTTTTTCAAAATGACTTGTTTTTGAGGAATTTAAGGCAAACAGGAGATTAAAAGTACACACTTGCATGAAGAGAAACTCGGTTTAACACATCTGTGGATTAAAGCCACTAATTGGTAAGAGACTGATCCTTATTTATTTAAGGAGGCACCAAAGGACCTTTTAGATCTTCAGTCAAAACCGACATGACCCTCTCATATTTCAGATATAGACATTTTTTAAAGAGGTCAGATTTGACCCGAGGACAACAGGAGGGATGAGAGAAAGAAAAACACTCTATTATTCTGCAATATATCGAAATTTATCACCTTTTTTCCAACTTCACATTTTTCCCCAATTTCAAATGATCCTTTTTTTCTGCAAAATATGATTGTATACCACATATATAATAAAAAATCCATACTTGGCGCCTGTGTATCGATAC
>NC_045743.1:17357871-17358280 GCF_008692095.1 Etheostoma spectabile | reverse complement strand
CAGAAAATATCACAATACTATGCTGTATTTATACACCCCCCCCGCCCTCCCGCCTTTAACCGTGGGTCAATGCAGTTGTTTTTACTAACAGATAAACACTGAACACTTCTGCAGAGTCTGTTATTTTGAGTGTAAATGGCGTCATGTAAAATATCAGCAGAATAACTTGTGCCTGCCACAAAGCTCAGCAGCAGCAATACAAGATCATCTGAAATACACTTTTCTATAACACCCCTCCCCCCCAATAAATTGGGATAACAGTGTACACTCCTCAACAGTGTATCGATGCCTTCCATTCTGATATACACCTACCAAATATGTTAAGTTCCTCGTAGTTTACTGCAGGTTGAACACAGATGTCTCAACCTCTTCTGTCCAATCTTACACATCACACTCCACTGTAATGGGG
>NC_045743.1:17356134-17357861 GCF_008692095.1 Etheostoma spectabile | reverse complement strand
GGGGGGGGCATTTCAGTAGATTTACCCACTAACATTGTTAAGGAAACACAGTAAGTATGGAAACTAAATGCACACTCCCTGCATTACTACGTTACTTCAAATACTATGTTACTCCTTATAGTGAACTAGTATTCACGTAAAATAAAACAATAAAATGTTTTTTTTTAGTAAAGCACACTGGGTAATAACAAATTCAACACGTGAACTGGTTGCTATGGACTCGTCACTAGGCTCCCTCAGTCATTGTGTATTAGCAGACAGGTCAAGCTGTCGAAGCTCAGCATAATCCAGAAGTCTACTTCTCAGACGTGCGTCAGTGTGGGAGCGTGCGTGGCTGCATGGCAACAGTATGGAACTAGCAAAGCAGTTTTGTGTTTATATGTGTGGGCAAAATTTACGTTGTTTGGGAAATCCCACGGTCTCTACAAAGCTACAGCTCAAATTGTCTGGCCGACTAAACAGGGAGGGACTCATCTGCTAGCGATGGGGGGGGCCGAGACTCAGAGAGCTGTATGGAGCTACATGGAAATATATGCACCAAACAAGCCACTTTAAACATTTTCGGTGTTCATGAAAACAAAAGTTGGGTGCTCCTCCGACCTGGACTAAAAAATGTTGGATGACGATGCCATCAACAAAGAAAAAAAATACATGACCCTCCTCTATTTTCCTCCGGTGGTCCATTCCATAAATACCGAAGGGTCCCTAAGTGTTAGGTGACTAAGAATTTCTTTAGTCAATGACAGCCTTATATTTCTCTATGCACATGCATTTGTGAGCAAACCTAAGAGTCGCATCATGCAGACTAGTCCTCCATTCTGAGTAAGTAATTCCACGTTTTAACCAGCTTTGTAACTAACATTTAACTTTTGTCTTCACAGCAAGATGCAAACGTTACGTCATGCAGCAAAACACTTTTAATGTCCATCTGGCAGATCAGAGCAAACACAGCGAAAGATGGCAAAAGCAAGGAACATTGTGTGTTTTTGATCCCGTCTTTATGAGAGTGTTTATGAGTGAGTTGCATTGCTACGTTCCCTCTTGGATACAGAGGGAGAGGAAGGAGAGACTGGAAACAAGAAAAGCTGCTGCGAGAAGCAAAAGTTCAAGAATGAGTTTCTCAGATGGGCAGATAAAGTGATAAAGTGGAAACATTATGCAGAACAACAACGTTACAGATTAGGCCCATGAACATTACATTAAAGACCTTACTTAACAGTTACTGCACTAGTTCTGGGTCATTTCTAACATGAATTAGACTTACATCACTCAGAAATAATCTGCAGAAAAAATGCACAAATGGAACCAAAACACACTAAATGCAATATAAAATTATAGTACCAGTGGCCTCTAATGATAATGATAAAATAATGGGAATACTTCCCATGAACAACTATCGTTTTAAACCATGTTGTCTCTCCCTCACTGGCTCTGCAGAGGGCTCACACACATCTGGAAACCCATGATGCATCTGTGCGGATTACATTTTTTGACAGTAAAGTGCGTTAATACCATTCAGCCTCGACTGTTAGGGGAGAAGATGGGAATGATTTGAATCAGAATCAGCTTTATTTGCCAGGCATGAGGACACATACGAGGAATTTTTGCTTTGGATCGCATTGCTCACAATGCGCTTATTCAGACAAAACAAACAATAAATACACTCTATAAACAGAAACAATACAGATAGGCTGTAGTGCAATGAAGAGTGCAAAGTATGCAGGAGT
>NC_045743.1:17355869-17356124 GCF_008692095.1 Etheostoma spectabile | reverse complement strand
TTATAATTATGATAGTTATTATTTTATTTATGTAGCATAGTGCAAAGTGTGCTGGAATAAATAGTATTATGTTAATATGTAAGTATTATTTTACAATATAAACAGTATGAACAGGTCTAAAACAGAATGATGAATAAATAATTAGTGGAACCAGTAAACAGACTGATTAGACACACTGTTGCTGGGTTATTGCACAGGAATTGAACCTGACACTGTGAGTCAGAAATCAGCTGTTCATCAGAGAGATGGCTTGTG
>NC_045743.1:17355380-17355859 GCF_008692095.1 Etheostoma spectabile | reverse complement strand
AAACTGATCCTGAATCTGTTGGTTTTGGCGTACAGGGCTCTGTAGCGCCTACCAGAAGAGGAAGCTGGGACAGGGTGTGTCCGGGGTAGGATGGGTCTGCAGTGATGGTTCCTGCCCGTTCCTGACTCTGGATGTGTAGAAGTCATGGATGGAGGGCAGGTTGGCACCAATGATCTTTTCTGCTGTCCTAACTGTCCATTGTAGTCTGCTCCTGTCCTTTTTGGTGGCAGATCCAAACCAGACAGTGATGGACGTGCAGAGGACAGACTGGATGATGGTCTGAGACAGTGATGGACGTGCAGAGGACAGACTGGACGATGGTCTGAGACAGTGATGGACGTGCAGAGGACAGACTGGACGATGGTCTGAGACAGTGATGGACGTGCAGAGGACAGACTGGACAATGGTCTGAGACAGTGAAAGACGTGCAGAGGACAGACTGGACTATGGCTGAGTAGAAGTGGACCAGCAGCTCCTTA
>NC_045743.1:17355259-17355370 GCF_008692095.1 Etheostoma spectabile | reverse complement strand
GAGCTTCTTGAGCTGGCGCAGGAAGTCCAGCCTCTGCTGGGCCTTTTTTGGTGATGTTGTCAGTGTTGGCCTCCCACTTTAAGGTCCTGGGATATAGTGGATCCCAGAAAC
>NC_045743.1:17354487-17355249 GCF_008692095.1 Etheostoma spectabile | reverse complement strand
GATTCCACAGCAGACACAGGGCTGACTGCACCAGAGAGCCAGCTGATCAACCCTCCCTGTCTGTAGGCCAACTCATCACCATCCCCGATGAGGCCGATGACCGTTGTGTCGTCAGTGAACTTCAGGAGTTTAACAGATGGGTCAGTAATTGGTGTAGAGGGAGAAGAGCAGTGGGGAGAGCACACACCCCAGGGGGGCTGGTTGTGATGTTCCTCAGCCTCACCTAGTGCACAGTGAGCTGGGAGAGTTTGGTGCTGAGGATGTCCGGGATGATGGTGTTGAACTCCGGGATGATGGTGTTGAACTCCGGGATGAAGGTGTTGAACTCCGGGATGAGGGTGTTGAACTCCGGGATGAAGGTGTTGAACTCCGGGATGATGGTGTTGAACTCCAGGATGATGGTCTTGAACTCCGGGATGAGGGTGTTGAACTCCGGGATGATGGTGTTGAACTCCGGGATGATGGTGTTGAACGCCAAGTTGAAGTCCACGAACAGGATCCTTGCATAAGCCCCTGGAGAGCTGAGGTGTTGCAGGATGTAATGTAGTTGATGTGATGCAGTTGACTGCGTCATCCACTGACCTGTTAGCCCTGTAGGCAAACTCCAGGGGGTCCAGCAAGGAGACTGGGATGTCCTTCAGGTGGGCCAACACCAGTCTTTCAAAGGACTTTGTGACTACAGATGTCAGGGCGACAGGCCTGTAGTCATTTGGTCCAGAGGTGGACTGGGATGATTGTGGAGCGTTTGAAGCAGGAGGGAAC
>NC_045743.1:17353027-17354477 GCF_008692095.1 Etheostoma spectabile | reverse complement strand
TCCAGTGATCTGTTGAAGATCTGAGGAAAGATGGGGGCCAGCTGGTCTGCACAGATCTTCAGAAATTATAAGTGTGGTCTAGACCACACTATAAAGTGTCTTGAGACAACTCTTGTTGTGATTTGATACTATGAATAAAATTTAATTGAATGTATCTCGTGTTTTTCACATTTGTACGCACTCTGATGCTGGCTTGTGCCAGAACCTTCTGCCTTGCACAGTCTGAAGAGATGTCGAGTAAGAAAGCTTACGTCACATATTTAGAAACTCTTAGTTATCTATGGACTGCATACCCAAGTTTCAGCATACTTAGTATGAATAGTATGAAGAGTATGTTAGTATGCAAACCACAGACTCTGAATCCGAAATGTTGGAAGATCTTTGTTCAAATGGTGCAATGTGAACAGGACACAGCCGGACTGTAAAGGCTCATTTCCACTGTACGGTAATGCTTGACTTGCTTAGAACTGCGTTTTTTGGTTTTCCATTGGCAAAAGTTGTGGATTTTACCTGGGCTTGTGTGACACAGGACATCCAGCACAAACCCGCCATTTTTAAACAGCCAAGGTATTATCAATAGCCACAATTGTTTTATTTCACTCAACCCAGATTTTAATTAAAATGGCAGCCCACAAAACTACGGCGAGGTCGACTGATGAAGTGCAGATGTTTCTCTGGTGGCAGATGAAAGGATCCAGTGGATGGAGTAACGTCTGCTGTGTCGCGACAAAGATGATGTCACAGCAGTGTCATGCTGCGGCACTTTAAGAATTGACAGAGTGCTATCTGGAAACAGATAAAGAAAAGCACCTGGTACGAAAAGTGATTCGAGCTAGCCATACAGAGAAAATGAGGCACATGTAACTGGAAATGTCCAGGGCCTGGCCACATTATAAGGTCATTACTCTAAGCCCCTCTGGGCAGATTTTGTTGGTCAAATAGTCGTAACACATCTACTCAACTGCTTTCTTTTATTAGATGGATTACTATGACATTTTGAGGATGAATTCCACTTTGACTTTGGTGATCTAGCGCGACCATCTTATAGTTATCTTGTTCTTGTCCTGCATGAAAACATCATGCATAACTAATGACATTAGTGCTAATTAGCGATTGTTAAAATGCTAAGGTAAGATGGTGAACATGGTACACCTGCAGGGCTAAACACCAGTAATAATGAGCTTGTTAGCATGGTGGTATAAGCATTTAGCTCAAGGCAGTCTCACAGAGCTGCTAGCATGGCTGTAGACTCTTAGAGCCCTGTCTTGTACCCGGCGCAGCGCGTAGCAAAGTGTCTTTGCTATTTTAAGACCGTCCAGCGCCCACGTCATTTAAATAGCAAATGCACCTGCTCCCATCTGTGCGCCCATAGGCGTGCTGGTCTTACAAGGAGGTGTGTTCAGGTGCATTCTGGGCGTATTTTTTATCTTGAGGCAGCGGGAAGTGATCG